>NW_026734331.1:137822-437822 GCF_949786415.1 Peromyscus eremicus | reverse complement strand
CCTACCAGTGTATATATGTGTTGTTTTAAATCAACTACTTGACAAGCAGTGAGTGTACCAGAGCTATTACATGTGTACTGCTGCAGAAAGACTTCCAACTCTGTTGCTAGGCATCTGGAGTAGGTAAAACAAAGTTATTCCTAGAGTCCCAGGCCCTGCACATTAATCTCAATAAACAAACTGGAGTCTCAATCTGCAGTTCAACGGAGAACTAGATTCTGTATGTAAAACTGGTAACTACCTTGGTTTGTTTGCTTGGTCAAACATGTACTCAGGGAAGCACAGGAGAACAGAGGTGGGTTTTTGTTTCTTTGTTTGTTATTATTGTTGCTGTTAGGATAAGGTCCGCTATATAATTCTGACTGAGCTGGAAACAGACTGTAAAGGAGGCTGGCCTCTCCCTCTGAAGTGATTGGATCAACTGTGAGCGCTACCACACTCAGCTCAGAGACTAAATGTATAGAGTGTAGTGTGAGCTACATTTTCTGGTCATTTGCCCTTTCCTACCACATTTACAACTGTACTCTGTCCCCCAATGCCACCGTGATGGTTTCCTCCAAACAAATAAGAAACAGAAGCATGGAGGTTTAGAGAGATTTTGGCATCATGCTGGCCATATTTAGAATTTGCAGAAAGACTGTTGTATTTTGTCTGTCAGGATACATTCCAATTTTATAGATTCTAAACAGCGAAAAATATGTTTTAAATTTCTTATAGTCAGCAAAATACAGTGTTTCAACCAACCACCCCCTAACCATTAACATCACCTCAGTTTTAGTGTCTTCATTCCTTAGTGAGCAACTGCCCCAGCATAATTATAACTTGTATTTTAAATCAGAACTACTCTAAATGTGATCCAATGAGGAGTTTTTCTGGACATGCAGAGTCTGGAGTAGGAACTAAAACCCCATGTTTTAATAAGATCCCAGAGGTTCTTAAACACATTAAGCTTTGAGAGGTGCTCTTTTAAACCTCATCCTAAATATTTCTAGGACAAATCTGGCCAGAGGGAAGAGTTAAGAAGTATCTAAGATAGTTGTGGTGGTACATGTCTGTAATCCCAGGAACTAGCACTTAGGAGCCTGAGACAGAAGTATTGGAGGTTTAAGGCCATTGTGAGCTACATAGCAAATTCTAAGTCAGCCTAGGATGCCAAGTGAGACTGTGTCTTTAAATAAATATGTAAATAAGCAGCATTCAGTAGGACCAGGGACACGGATCCATGGTGAAGCATTTGCCTGGCATGCATTAAACTCCAATGAGTTTAATCCCCCAGGACTGCAGAGTAAAACAGAAGTACCATCCAAGAAAGCTTTGCCTTTTCATACTAACTGTTAGGCCCAGATTGTGACACCAAAGATACCACCAAAGACCTTAGGTACAGAATGCAAAAGCAAGGTTTATTTCTGTTTACAAGCCGCGGGCAGGGAAGCTCGATCCAAAGCACTCACTCATAGTAACCGTGAGGCCAGGAGGAACTTGCTTTTTCTTTGTGTGGCTAGCTTTTTAAAGGCAAAATCCACAAGCTCTTCAGGGGGGTTGGGGGAGTTTTGCACGGGTGCGACTCAGATTGGTTTATTTTTATCTGTTCTCTTTCAATTGGGTGGGGGTATGTAACCTTTGAATTTACTGGTTGGTGGTTACAATTTATCACTTTGGGGACAGTCCAGCACAAGTCCCAGGCTTTGTCCTTGAGCCACCATGGGGGCTGGCTGGCCAAGCACGTACTGCACATAACTCTAAGTTGGTGAGGGGCCCCAGAGAGTAAACGTCTGGCTGAACTTTGAGCAGTCTGAGTACGTGCAGAAAGGGAGCTACTGCAAGGACTATGTCTTTTGTTCATGGCCCTCCCAGAAACTGCTTGCTTAAGTCTCAGGAAACTGAAATTGAGGCCTGATCTCTGAGAGAAGACTGAGCAGCCTGTTATGGCATCTGCTTGGTCCTTTCACTAACCAAGTATTCCGTCTCTAAATAAGTGTAGTTTTGGTCATACTTAGAAGAGCCTTGGATATTACACTCATTCCTAACAGGAAGTAATCCTCTATTTTTGTCTTTCATCCCCCAGCTGTGATTTACCATGCCTTTTCTCATAAAGAAGCCAAGGAGCACGATGTACAGGTACAGTCTTTCAAAGGTGGGCTGGGAGCAGTAGACTTGATAGCAAAGATGGTTCAATGTCTACTAAGACTGGTCTAGCTGTCCTTTCCCATGGATTACTCTTCACCTTAACAGTCAGCATATTAGACCCCATTGAGGTCTTTTGTGCTGATGTCTTCTTGTGCCAGACTCCTTTTTTAGGGTACCAGAGTCAGCTCTGAGGGACTTGGACTCCTAGATTTCATGTCATCTTCCACTCCATGGGGAATGACAGCCGGTGCCTACCTGAAACCTGACTTGCTCTTGCTTCTGTGTTCAGTGTTCAGGCCATTTCATAAGTGAATGTTATAAATTCTGTCTGGATGCTTCAGCATGCTTTGTCAGTTGGGTGGACATGTCACCTGTGTCTCATAAAGAACACATGCCCTACCAGGCTGTGTGGCCCATGCCTTTAATCCCAGTTCTTGGGAGGCAGAGGCAGGCAGTTCTCTGAGTTTAAAGACAACTAGGGATATACAGAGAAACCCTGTCTCAAAAAAGCAAAAGAGAGAGAATATCCTTGAAATCAAGATTTTAAAAGGCCTTGATTTTATTTCCCCATGAAAGAGAGACTACATATGAGTTTAAAAGAACCAAATTGTTCTGATATTGATGATAGATTGTTTAGCCATCCCGACTTTGAACTGCCTCAAAGATTGTGTGTTCTGTCGTTTTACCCCCTGCTTTAGCAGAGAGAGGATATCGGCCACTGTTGATATGTTAACCTAAATAAAGCTGGAAGTTAGCCTCAGACTTGTTTTTACTGTCTGGTTAGTGCAAAAAGAGCCCAGCAAATGGTCCAGTCAAGAGGTAGGTCCTCAGGAAAGAGCACTGTCCGGGTTGCAGCAGATGAAGGCCAAGTGAGATGCCTGCTGCCCAGTGAAGAATAGACTGTTGCTGCCCCAACTTGAGAGGTGGTGACACTAGAGTGTCTCAGGACTGGGTGCAACAGTGAAGTGGTTTCACCCGCTCTTCCCTAGGGTATTACAGTCCTGTGGATGAGAGTCAGTAGTGCCCGAGATGCACTTCACGCTTTCTGCCTCAAGGGGGACTGGAGCAGACCTCTCCAACAGCAGCCACATGGAGGCCACAAGGCTGAAAAGCAAGGAAAGGGGACTATGGTGCTCAGTATCAGATTTCCTCCTCCTTGACCTGCCTGGAACCCCCAGGCAATTTCCCCTAGTTCTGGAATGGCTATTTCCCTAACACCCCCAGCTCCCTTCCACTTCAAGCTAGTCTTGTGGTCATGACTTATTAAATAACCTGTATCATCCATTTCTCAAGCTTCCTTCCCCACAAGGATTAGAGAAGTCTTGTGTTACAAAGGATTTTGAATGCTCAAAAGAGTTACCTCAGAGAAACAGGACAGGAAGTAAGTGTTTGACCTGGCTACAGTGTAGGACAGTGTCACAGTTAGCATGTGAGTGTTACTTTTACATCTTGGTAGTTGTGTGTAGCAAACACTTGGAAGACAAGGGATTTGTAACCTAGATCAGCAAAAATGGTGGCTCTCAGGAACGGGACATGAGGACCCCGGAGTCTGAGAACAGAACAGTAAACCACACCACCATGTTTCCCAGCAGGAGCTTGGAAGCCAGCGGGCTGAGGCCTTTGTGAGGGCCTTCCTGAAGCAGAGCATAGTTCACTGGAGCCAGCAAGACTTTTGAGAGCCATCTGCAACTTAAGGCTGTGGTCTTGGAATACTTGTCAGAAGCCAAAGCAGCAGAAGAAGAAATCCAAAGGCCTCACTGCCAAACAGAGGAGAGACATGAGGCTCTTTGACATTAACCCAGAGCAACAGAGGTACGCCCATCTTTCCTAAAGGCCTTGCCACTCATCATTGCCTAGTCTTTCTGGTCAGGGTGTGGACTGGTGATTCCAGGGGCTCACTAGGCAGCTCTGCCCCCTTAGTCTCAGGGGCTTCTCTGCCTTCTGTCACAGGAGGCAGCCTCCCCCTATCAATGTTTTTATGTCTTGGCTTGGCTTCTAAAAGTCAGGCATTGGTGAGCCAGAGAACTTTCATCATTGAGTGTCTCTCCTAGGTTCACTAATAAGTGAGTCTGTTACCCATAGCCACAGACTGTCTTGGCTTTCTAGAAAAGTGGAACTGATTTTCCTTAATATGGACTTTCTTATAGCTTTTAATATCACTAGACAGAATCACCCACTCAAAGGTTACTGCCAAGGAGAGGTACTGCCTACACTTGTCTGAAGTTTCTGAAAGCAATATATCACTTTCTTATGGGAGGATGTCTCCCTTAAGGCAGTTCTGAGTTTGTGTGTACAGCCACTATTTATAGGCTTTGTATAACACTCTATTGCCACATAGCCTTCCACGTCCCAGAAGGCATGAGAGTGTCACTTTACTCTGCGACTATCTCCCTGGGGTTCTTGCAGGAAGTTCTTGTTTCAAGTTTGAGCCTGGTGTTCTTGACTCTCTGACCCTGGCTTTGTGTGAACGGGCACCAAGACAAATGGTAATAGTCCCAGGGAAAATCTTTTGGTACTCTCCCTTCACTTTCCGGACATTCCCACTACTTTACACGAGGCCCTGCTTTGCAAGTCTGCTAAACTTATTCCTGATAATTCAGAATTAACTTTATTATTTGTACAACCACAATAGGCAATCCAAGAAAGGACTTGCCCACTTTATATTACCCACTCATACTGGGTTGCCTGGACCATTAGCAAAAGGAAATGAAGAAATTGATCAATTACTGGTAGGAAATGTATTGGAAGCCTCAGAATTTCAAAAGAAACATCATGTTAACCGTCGAAGCTTAAAGAAATGTAGGTGAATTTCTAAGTGGTCTTATTAAATAAAACACAAAGCCAGATATAGGGGTGAAAGCCTGGGAGAGATCAGGGAAATAGGGAAAATCACAGCTAACCTTACTCACCAACTTGGCAGCTTCCAAACGCGAGTTACTTCCTGTTTACCCACACCTTGCTGTTCTGCCATCTGATTTGCTCTCTCCCTTCAGCTACATCATTTTCTCATCCTACTCAGCTCTGTCACTTCCTCTCTGTCTGTACAGACCTCCACAGTTAACTAGTTTTGGAATTTATGGCGTGTGCCACTACACCTGGCTCTGTTTCCAGTATGGCCTTGTACACACAAAGATCCTGCCTACCAAATGATAGGATTAAAGGCATTGCCTGACTTCTTTGTTACTTAAAATGGCTTGCTATTTCATCCAATCTCCAGGGAAGCTTTATTTATTAAAGCACAAATAAAATGTCACCATATTTCAGCACAAATAAAATATCACCACAAAGAAAAAAATTTTCATTACTTGGCACCAAGCTAAGGAAATTAGAAAAAAACTGTCCTGCTTGTTCTTTGTATAAGCAAGTTCCTTTACCTGCAGGAACTAATCTTAAAGGTACATACACAAAGAAATGAAATTTGGCAAATGGATGTATTTCATTTAGCAGAATTTGGAAAATTAAAACACATTCATCATATCTTTGATACATACTCTGGATTTTAATTGGCACCTGCATTAAGTTCTGAAAAGGCTGATTCTATAATTACACTTTTATAGAAACAAAGGCTGTAATGGACATAGCAATACAAAATAAAAATGATAACACCTCAGCATATATCTCCTGCAAAATGACACTTTTTTTTTTACAGGTTACAACATAAAACACATTACAGAGATGCTATATAATCCTACCGTACAAGCAATTCTTGAAAGACCTAATAACACTCTAAAGGAGATGCTTGTCAAACAGAAGGATGATATGAGGACCCCTAGGGATAGAGTGCACAATGCTTTACTTACCTTAAATTTTTTAATTGCTAATGAAACAGTAACAACAGCTCCTGACAGGCATTGGACGATACAAAAACTCCTGTGTACTGAAAGGTTGCCTTTACATCAGTATGGAAAATGGGAAAGGTGTTATGATGGGGTTGAGGTTATGCTTATGTTTCTAGAGGAGATTAGAAGTTGTGGATACCAACAAAATTAATAAAGCTTAGACATGAGCAAAAGAAGTCTCCTGAATGCTTCCTGTTACTGAGATGCATCTGGGAAGGAAAAAACACAGGAATGCCTTTGGAGCAGACAGCTAATCCTCCTACTTGGGGACAGCTTAAGAATTTATATGACAAAGGGGAGGTGGTAATTCCTATGACTCAGAAACCTCTGAATTCTACAAATCTATTACTTTTCATGCTACCTATGGTAACTTTACAGGTAAAAGGGACTGATCATAGTTACTTAGACTTTACTCCTAATCCTCCAATTAATTTAGCAGTAAGGTGGGGAAATATGGATATTCCTGTGGTAGTTAATAAATCTTCTTGGTTATCTGATCCTTATGATTACTGAGGCCTTACTCAGCCAATGGAGGAGGGTAAAGAGATTAAAAATTATACTGTGGGAGCATAAGGAATTCCTATTCATATGGGAAATGGAATTCAGTGTCTAAATATAACCTCTCAAGTATGACTATCCACTGTGCTACCTAAGATTATCATAGTAAGTTTTATATACTTCATGCATCTGGTTTTAAAGGACAGGTGATTAATGCTACTAGATACATAAATCTGCCATTCTGTGAGATGAAGGTTACCAACAAGGTCTCTGACTGGATACATTGGCAACAATGCAAGACTGAGAAACCTCGAGTGCTAATTAATATGTCCTGTGGAGACATCACTGATTGGAGCCCTTATGGCTCCCCTCAAGGAAAATATTCTCACTTAGAATTAAAATTGAAGTGGTATAGTTTGAGTGGAACTGTAGAAATTAGTTCTTATGTTAATGAACCTATCCAATGGCATGGAATTGGAATGTCAAGTTGTCTGCTGCAATTTGACAATTCAATTTATACTAACTTGTGAAAGTTATCAAATGCCTCCCACTCTCTTTTTTTATAAATTTTTTCACTTAAAATTTTTTTCTTTCATTTTACATACCAACCTGTTTCCCCTTCCTCCCCTTCTCCTACTTCTCCCCACCTTCCTGCCCCCATCCCACCCCATCTCCTTATAGAGGGTAAGGCCTCCCTTGGGTAATCAACACAGGCTGGCATACCAAGTTGGGGCTGGACCTAGCCCCACCCCACTGGATAAGGGCTGAGTAAGATATCTCACCACAGGGAATGGGCTCTAAAAGCCAATTCATGTACCCAGGATAAGTCCTGGTCCCATTGCCAGGGGACACACAAAGACATCATGCCACACAACTTTCACCCCCATTCAGAGGGCTTAGTGTAGTCCAATGCAGGCTCCCCAGTTGTCAGTCCAGAGTCCATGAGCTCCCACTAGCTTGGGTCAGCTATCTCTGAGATTTTTCCCATCATAATCCTGAACCCCACCCCCTTGTTCCTATAATCCTTCCTCCCTCTAGTCAACTGAAATCCATGATCTTGGCCAATTGCTTGGCTATCGGTCTCTGCATCTGCTTCCATCAGTCACTGGATGTAGATTCAGATGTAGATTCAATGATGACAGTTAGGGTAGACACCAATCTCAGTGCAGGGGAAAGCTAGTTCAAGCACCCTCTCCACCAATGCTACGAGTCTTAGCTGGGGACAATCTTGTGAGTTTCTGGGGTTTTCCATAGCTGCAGATTTTTCCCCATCCCCTTCATGGAACTTTCTGTCAAGATATCTCTTTCATTGCTCTCCCTCTCTATCTCTCCCCAAACTCGGCCATCTCAAGTACTCATGTTCCCACCTTCCATCCCCTCCCTCTATTTCCCACTCCCAGTTTACCCAGGAGATCTTGACTCTTTCCCATTCCTGGGGCAATCCACATGTGGCCCTCTTGGTGTCCTCCTCTTTACATAACTTCTCTAGGGTTGTGGATTGTAGCCAGGTTATCCTTTGCTTTGCATCTAATATTCACTTATGAGTGAGATATTACTGTGTTGGTCTTTCTGGGTCTGGGTTACCTCACTCAGGATTATTTTTTCTTGTTCAATCCATTTGCCTACAAATTTCATAATGACTTTTTTTTTTGGCCACTGTGTAAATGTACCACGTTTTCTTTATCCATTCTTCAGTTGAAAGGCATCTAGGTTGTTTCCGGGTTCTAGCTATTATAAATAATGCTGCTATGAACATAGTGGAACAAATGTCCTTGTGGTGTGGTTGAACATCTTTCTGGGTATATGCCCAGAAGTGGTATTGCTGGATCTTGAAGTAGGTTGATTCCCAATTTTCTGAGATACTGCCATACTGATTTCCAGAGTGGCTGTACAAGATTGCATTCCCACCAGCATTGGAGGAGTGTTCCCCTTTCTCCACATCCTCTCCAACACAAGCTGTCATCATTGTTTTTTATCTTAACCATTGTGACAGGTGTAAGATGGTATCTCAGAGTTGTTTTAATTTGCATTTCCCTGATGGTTAAGCATGTTGAACATTTCCTTAAATGTCTTTTGGCCATTTGAGATTCTTCTCTTGAGAATTCCCTGTTAGCTCTGTAGCCTATTTTTTTTATTGGATTGTTTGATATTTTGCTGTCTAGTTTCTTGAATTCTTTATATGTTTTGGAAATCAGCCCTCTGTCAGATGTGGGATTGGTAAAGATCTTCTCCCATTCTGTATGCTGCCTTTTGTCTTATTGACAGTGTCCCTTACATTAAAGAAACTTCTCAGTTTGAGTAGGTTCCATTTATTAATATTTGCACTCAGTGTCTATGCTACTGGTGTTATATTTAGGAAGTGGTCTCCTGTGCCAATGCATTCAAGACTATTTCCTACTTTCTCTTCTATCAGGTTCAGTGTAACTGGATTTACTAATTCCCTTGAATTTGAGTTTTATACATGGTAATAGATATGGATCTATTTGCATTCTTCTATATGTAGATACCCAGTTATGCCAGCAGCATTTGTTGAAGACACTTTCTTTCTTTTTTTTGCACTGTATAATTTTGGCTTTAACTTTAAGCTGTGGTGGTCTGATAAGATACAGGGGGTTTCTCCAATTTTTTTGTATCTGTTGAAATTTGTTTTGTTACCAAGTATGTTGTCAATTTTGGAGAAGGTTCCATGGGGTGCTTAAAAGAATGTATATTCTTTTGTGTTTGGGTGAAATGTTCTATAGATGTCTGTTATGTTCATTTGAGTCATAACATCTATTAGTTTCCTTATTTCTCTGTTAAATTTCTGTATGGCCGACCTGTCCAGTGGTGAGAGGAGGGTGTTGAAGTCTCCCACTATTAGGGTGTGGTGTTTGATGTGTGATTTGAGCTTTAGTCCTGTGGGATGCTCTGTATGCTGTGAATGTGTTGCTCTGATTGGTTGATAAATAAAATGCTGATTGACCAGTAGCCAGGCAGGAAGTATAGGCAGGATAAACAGACAAGGAGAATTGTGAGAAGTGGAAGGCTGAGTCAGGAGACACTGCTAGCCGCTGTCAGAAGAAGCAACATGTAAAGATACTGGTAAGTCATGAGCCATGTGGCAAGGTATAGATTAATAGAAATGGGTTAATTTAAGATATAAGAACTAGATAGCAAGAAACCTGCCATGGCCATACAGTTTATAAGTAATATAAGTCTATGTGTGTTTATTTGGGTCTGAGTGGCTCCGGGTCCAGGTGGGACTGGAGATAACTCCAGCTGCACTTTAGTAATGTTTCTTTTACAAATGTAGGTGCCCTTGTAATAGGGGCATAAATGTTCAAAATTGAGACTTCATCTTAATGGATTTTTCCTGTGATGAATATGAAATGCCCTTTTTCATCTGTTTTGTTTGATTTTCGTTTGACGTCTGTTGTGTTAGATATTAGGATAACTACACCCACTTGTTCCTTAGGTCCATTTGATTGGATATTTTTTCCTAGCCTTTTTTTTACTCTGAGGTAGTGTCTGTCTTTGAGGTTGAGGTATGTTTCTTGTATGCAGCAGGAAGATGGATCCTGTTTTTGTATCCATTCTGTTAGCCTTTGTCTTTTTACAGGTGAATTGAATCCATTGATATTAAGGGATATTAATGACCAGTGACTGTTAATTCCTGTTTTTTTGTTTGTTTGTTTTGGTGGTGGTAGTGTGTGTGTTTCCCTTCTTTGGGATTTGCTGGTGTAACTTTATCTATTGCCAGTGTTTTGTTAGTTGCAGTAACTGCCCTGGGTTGGAGTTTTCCTTCTAGTACTTTCTGTGGGGCTGGATTTGTGGATACATAATGTTTAAATCTGGTTTTATCATGGAATATCTTGTTTTCTCCATCTACAGTGATTGAAAGCTTTGCTGGGTATAATAGTCTGGGCTGGAATCTGTGCTCTCTTAGTATCTGCATAACATCTGTCCAGGACCTTCTGGCTTCCAGAGTTTCCATTGAGAACTCAAGTGTAATTCTGATAAGTCTGCCTTTATATGTTATTTGACCTTTTTCCTTTGTTGCTCTTAATATTCTTTTTTTATTCTGTATGTACAGTGTTTTGACTATTATGTGATGAGAGGACTTTTTTTGTGGTCCAGTTTATTAGGTGTTCTATATGCTTCTTGTACCTTCATAGGCATGTCTGTCTTTAGGTTGGGAAAGTTCTTTTCTATAATTTTGTTGAATATATTTTCTGTACCTTTGAGCTGGAATTCTTCTCCTTCTTCTATCCCTATTATTTTTAGGTTTGGTCTTTTCATGGTGTCCTAGATTTCCTGGTTGTTTTGTGTTAAAAATTTGCTGGATTTCAACATTTTCTTTGACCGATGAATCTATTTCCTCTATAGTATCCTCAATCTGATATTCTCTCTTCCATTTCTTTTATTCTGTTGGTAATGCTTGCCTCTGTAGTTTCTGTTCATTCATTCAGATTTTCCTTTTCCTGAATTCCCTAAGTTTGAGTTTCTTTATTGCCTCTATTTCAGTTTTCAAGTCTTGAACTGTTTCCTTCACTTGTTTGGTTGTTATTTCTTGGGTCTATTGATTTTAAGAGATTTATTGATTTCCTCCAACTTTTTGTTTGTCTTTTCCTCCATTTCTTTAAGGGAATTTTTCATTTCCTCTTTTAGGGCCTCTATCATCCAGAGTGGTCTCACTCTCATGTAGGTGCTGTCTAACAGAGATTCCTTGTCTCAGCAGGTCAATCCTGCATGGATTTCTTATATTCCAGACACTTTCCAAGGGAATAACCCCAAACTGAAAGCACTACGCAAACTCTGTTTCAATTTTGTTTGCTGGGGTTCCACAGGGCACAGTTATGTGATTAGACATCACACCATGCTATGGACAGAGATGGAATGTGTAATGGGAGCCCATCACTGCAGCTTGTCAACCCAACAGTACACATATATACATATACATACACACACATATGCTTTCAGCATCATTTATCACTTGCAGTTTATCAAGCCAATAGTACGTGTATACATATGTTCTCACCACCACTTATGAACATGGAATATAGAAAAGTCAGAATTCTTTACCCTCTAATTAAAAAAAAAACATTTTTTTCAGAGTGCAGATCCATAGCCACCTCTTTAACATTTCAAAAAATAGAATAATTTCCTGTATGAATGAGTGCATCTGAAGGCTTCTGATTACATTATTTTAGAAGAGTATATAATTACGTGTGCTTGGAGTGTTGAAGTGGGTTCTTACTGTCTAAGGCACAAGTTTTACTTCTCAACAGTGGGATACATGTGGGAGCACGCACATGAGTTTCAGTCTAGAGGATGGAGTTGTGGGATACATGTGGGGAGCATATGAGCTTCAGTCAGGTGGATAGAGTTGACACTAATAGTCTCCTAACTTTAACTTCCGTTTTTGTTGGAGGATGATATGAGTTAATATATATGTGCATTGTGAATGTGCTGTGCAGGTTTTGTGGCCCCTAGTCATTTTTTCCTTTTCTAAACAGATGCTCATAATCAATGCCCTTGAAAGAGGACTTTTCTGTTAATATCCACCAAGCACCGTTGGAGACTCTGACCCCAGGAATGCCACAGGCAAAACAGCAATGGGCTGCAAACTGCTTCCACCACGGGCATTCTCTGTCCAGCTTCAAACACTGGTGTTGCATTGGCCGTTTATTTCTTCTTTTATGGAGTAAGTTGGGCTCTGAAGACACCAGTTGGATGTGAGTCAGGTTCGCAAGGCACAAGTCAAGTGCTTTATATCTTGCTTGGTGAAAGGGAAGCCTGGGGTGATGGTTTTTTAAAAGATTTTTGAAGTATCTGACATCTTTGCCTCCTTACCAAGTGTAGTACAACTGCACGGGAAGCTAGGACAGCTTTAGAATGTGAGTTTAATGAGGCGAGTTCCTTCTCCGACATGGGCTTTCAATGACTCTTCACCCTGTGCACGCCCAGGGCATGATTATCTCGTCCCTCTTCTTTGTCTGCCCCTTGTTTTTCCTTTATGTCTGTTTCCTTGCTTCGAGTTAACTAAGCACAAAGATTACCTACTTTTGGTGATGCTCAATGGGACCCGGACACAGAAGTCATGACACTAGAGTGGACCCTGCCTTAGCTCTGTCGGGTCCATCTGTATGTCTTTTTGAAGCACCACTGATTTTTTTTTTCTAAAACAAGAGTAAAAAATGATCTGTAATACTCAATTTCTGATCTTGTTTTCTTTCACTTCATAATACTTCAATTTGGTTAATTCAAATGTCACTTCACATTTCATTCTCATTCTGTCTTAACTCTGCCTCCTCTCTCCCTCTTTGTCTCTCTCTCTCCCTCTGTCTCTCTCTGTCTCTCTCTGTGTGTCTCTGTCTCTCTTTCACCTATGAGAAAAATAGCTAAAAATATTTCAAAACCTTTATCTTAACCTTAACCACTATCCCCCCAATTTTTAGAATATTACTCTAATCCAATATTTTTTAGGATCAATAGCCATAGAGATAACTGTTGTCTTCTGTGGGTTTTGTTATTTAGTTTAATCTTTTATGGAACAGACTTTAAAAGTGCTGGATCCTTGGAATAAAAAAAAGTATTTTTATAAAAGTTAGGGAAATTTACAATAGCACTATAATTTATCTGACATTGTACAGTTTTATAGGATGTCTTTGTCTTACTGAAAGTTATCAGATGGAGCACAAAGTGTCATGTGACTGGTCTCCAGCATTTGTCATGGTTACCCACTCAACTGCTTAGTGCTGTCTGTGGGCCTTGTCCTTGAAATTGAAACAAAGCCTCACTTTTACATCAGCGTTCTGTTAATTACACAGCACATGCGCACACACACACACACACACACACACACACACACACACACACAGGGACACACAAAATAATAGAAAAGGAGGAGGAGAAAAAAGGAAAAAAGAAAATCATGATGCGTACACCTCACTCTCAGGGAACTTTATAAGGTATTTTTTGATATAGAGACATTATTTCACTTTTTATTTTACAGTACATAATTCTTATTTAACATGGGAAATAGTAAAATATTGTTCTGATATATGACAAATAATAAGTATTTTTTCATAAAAATAAAATTAAATAATATCATTGTAGTGAGCATAGTAAAAAAAAATGCCCTTTAGACAAGTAAAAATAGCTTAGTCAGGAACTCTAGTATACCCAAGTCTGCACCTGATAACCAGAACCCAGTAACATCACTCATTCAAGATAACCAGACACAGGCCCAGAACCCCATGATGCCCTGGAAAATGTATAAGCAACATACAATGCTCTGCTCTGCACATCTGGAGAGATCCCACCTTGATCTGCCCTGCAGCTGGAGAGTCTCCCCGAGGATCCTGACCCTCAAAGACACTGTTAGAGGCTAGACCTGACCTTCAACTAAGATACATCACACAGGTGAGCAGCCTTGGGGAGGGAGGCTCAGGACACTAGTTAGGAATTTATGTGATGACCTTCAGCATAATAAAATATACCTTTTGTTATACTAACTGCAAATATCTACCCTCTTGTTCACAAGAATCACATACTTAAGTCTAAAAATTCTCTTCAATTAAATTAAGTGAATTTCCATCTGTTTATCCTTTATAAAATAAGTATTTTTCACCCCCCAAAAATTTTTAAGATATTTTTATGCCATTTGATACAGCAGAGACATCAGAAATGCTCCTTTGTGGCCACTGATGGTTACTGTTACTGTGTTTTATAGATACATTGCTTTAAAACTATCAATTATAATTCAAAATTCAGAAAGTATGATTGAGAAAGGTATCAAATTTAAATAATATTTTATTTATTACTGTTCTGTGTGGATGATGTGCGTGGGGGTGGCACATGTGTGGAAACTGGTGGACAACTTGGTGGGGTCTCTTCTTCCACCTTGAGTTCTGAGGATCAAGCAAAGATCATCAGGCTTGTGTGTCAAGAAGCTCTTCCTGCTGAGCTTTGTCACTTGGCCAATGTCAGATTTTAAAAGAGAAGGCTAGCCACAGCAGGAGTTAGCACACATCCACCAGTGTGCGTTTTTTAATTTTTTTTGAGGATTTTTATACATGAGGCCAATGAATTTTCTCATCTCTTCCTTGCAACTCTTCCTGTGTCCCCACAATGTCCCCTTCTCAAAACACTCCATTTTCAAATTCACTTCTTCCTTGATAAGTAATTTTACACCATATATTCTACAGAGTCCAAGATATACCTGGGCTCTCAGAGCCTCAGTGTGTGTTGTGTTACAGATACCCCATTTGAAGATAGAAACCCACAGTCAGGTGTTCTCTGAACTCTGACAACAATCTTGTGTTGCAGAAGAAACCGCTTGATGACAGGTGAGACTTGCAATTACAAAAAGCCACAGAGGCAACTCTTGGCTCCACACTGTGATCTTTTCAGCTCTAATTCTCACAAGTTATCGCTGTTCATTCATGCAGGAAACATTAGGTTCTGTATATTTTTCTGGGTTTAGAGAAGGAGCCAATAATTCTAAAATTGTGTATCTGTTCTAAAGTGCCCTCTTATCTCTTAACCTGTGAGATGAGTATCTCATAGGATGCAACAAATGAAACAGGAAACATAAGCTGAAGACCAACGGAAAAAGAAGTTATTTCTCTCAGTTTATCATCAATAACAGATCTCCAAATGTGTCTCTTTGGGATTAAGATTTGTTTTATTTGTTAAAACAATTTTAAAATTTGAATTTTAAAATTAATAAAGGCATTTGCAGGACATATGAATTCTAGAATGAGGTAGAGTTCTGACTCTTTTACTGGCTTTTGGAACTCTACTCCTCATACTGGGTAGTCTCTCCCAGCCTTAATACATGTTTAGACTTACTGCAACTTGATGTGCCATATTTTGTTGATATTTGTGAGAGACCTGCCCTTTTCTGAACAGAAACAGGGGAGAAGTGAATTGGGGGGCGCGAGTAGAGGGCTAGGGGGAAGGACTGGAAGGAGAGGAGAGAGGGTAAACTGCAGCCAGGATGTAAAGTAAATAATTTTTTTTAATGGGGAGAATTCTCAATAGCTAAATCTCAATTGGCTGAGAAACACCTAATGAAATGTTCTACATTCTTAGCCACCAGTGAAATGGTAATCAAAACTACTTTGTGATTTCATCTTAACCTGTCAGATTAACCTGTCAGAATGGCTAAGATCAACAGAAGAAGCGACAGCTCATGCTGGGGAGGATATGAAGCAAGAGGAGCACTCCTCATTTGCTGGTAAGAGTATACAAGCCTTACAGCCACAATGGATATCAATGTGGCCGTTCAAGTTAATTGGTGCTCTAGTCATAATAGCCAGAAATTGGAAACAACGTAGATTTCCCTCAACAGAAGAATAGATAAAGAAAATGTGGTGCATTTAGAGGATGGAATATTACCCAGCTGTTTAAAAAATGAAATCATGAAATTCATAGGTAAGCAGGTGGAACTAGAAAAAGAAATGATTGTAAGTGAGGTAATTCAGACTTGGAAATACAAGTATGGTTTTATTCACTTCTATGTAGATATTTTCTGTTAAGTCACTGATAACCAAGCTACAATCTGTAAAGCCACTGAGATTAAGTGCAGAGTAAGGGACTGTGTGCATGTGTGTGTTTTTTTTTGGGGGGGGGTTACAGAGAGATCATGTTAGGAAATGAAAATAGAATATATAGATATAGATGCATGGGATGCTAGAACAGGAAGATAAAGTCTGGAGCTGGAGGAGAGAGAGTAACTGAGGAGGGAATACAGGGAGACACAGCTAAAATTAAGGACAAGTTGAGGGGTGGTATGGAAACCTAATACAGTATAAGCTTATATATAAACACACATACAACACACACACACATATACATACATACATACATACATATATATACATATATATGTATATGAAGGTTAGATAAATGAAATCACTAAATAATGGGGAGTATAGAAACCCTACAGCCTTTTCTTGTTACCAAATAAATCTTCCAGTACCAAGATTGAGTTCCATCTAATTGAGTTGTTGGCCCAAGGTGTCCCATGGAAGGCCTCAAACAACCCAAGCTGTTGCCAAGACAATAGGTTTCGCTCCACAAACTACAGCAAGGCCTTATTGCTGAAGACAACACACATATCTCTCATTGGATATAGAGAAATCAAGCTGATGTATGGTGATGTATTGTGTCCCCCAATATACTGTGTCTCCCAATAAAATAAAACTTGCCTGGAGATCAGAGGAAAAAGTCAGCCACTATATAGCTGTCAGGCAATGGTAGCACACACCTTTAATCCTATCACTTGGCAGGCAGGGATCTATCTGTCTGGATCTCTGTGAGTTCAAGGCCACACTAGGGAACAGAGCCAGGTGTAGTGGTACACACCTTAAATTCCAACACTAGTTAACCATTGGGGTGTGGAGGTCTGTACAGACAGACAGGAAGTGACAAAGCTGGGCAGGAAGAGGAAGTGATGTAGTTGGACATAGAGAGCAAATCAGACGGCAGAACAGCAAGAGATATAGGCGTGGATAGACAGGAAGTCTCACCTTTGGAAGCTGCAGAGTTGGTGAGGTGAGGTTAGCATGTGGCTGTTCCTATTCCTCTGATCTCTATCTCAGGTTTTCACTTCAATATCTGTCTCCATGTTTTTTTTTTATTAATAAGACCATTTAGAAATTTGTCTACAGTCCCCTTATGTTTAAGGACTTCATAGGAGACAACTGGGATTGAAGACTTTAAAGCCAAAAGATATAGTTCCTAATACGCTTTTGCTGACTCTCAGTTTTCTTTGCTTCTATCAAACAATGATTTGGCTTGATCCCTCAAGTTACCTAGTGGGTTGCTGTGGTCTGTAAGGCTTGACTAATGCTGGATGCCCTAGCAAAGCCTTCAGCGTTTGATCATTGTATTAAAACAGTTGTCTTTACTTTAAGTATATTTCAAATACTTGAGAAACCTATGCTATGGCATGTATTTAGAGTTGCCAATAATATTGGCTTGAAGACATCACTAGTTCAGGAGCCAAACATCACTGTCAGGTGCAATTATCAGAGAAGCTTTATAGAGGACAGTATGATCCTACAGAGACTTCCAGACTTCCACAGCTTCCTTTAGTCAAGAAGACTATTTTAAAAACCTAAAGATATATAATCAGTTCAATTCTTCCAATCTGTGCAGTGTTTTTTTCTGTCTGCAAAGACATCAGAAATTATTGCACCAGTGGTAACTATGGCAACATTGCAAGTGACTTACCCAAAGCTGTCACACTCTTCATGGGACTCTCTTGATAAATACTAACTGGAAACACAGGAAATAACTAGCACTTCAGTCCACTGTTTACCAATCTTCCATCTGCATTATATGTTTTCTGGTGTTTATGTTTTGCTCAAGGTCTCCTGTGTATTCTCTTTCCGTGGTATGTTTTGTCTGTAGCTACAAAAGTAAATGAAACTATTTTAAGTACACATGAAGAACATCTCACAGATCACAGATCCAATAACTTGGGTTTACAGCAGTTGGATTCGTTGAATCTGCCTCACATTGTTTCTCAAACTAGTCGTGAGCCCCTGTGTTTAAGTTATCTCACTGCCTCAGCTTCTCCAGAGTTTCTAAGAATAAAGCTTCACACTGCTGTGCCTGGCAGAGTCAATTAACTTTAATAAAAAAGGATGAAAATGCATGATATGATTCTGGTAGAGTTATATTTATTATGAGAACTCCCTTCCTGGCTGGAATGCAATTACCTACTTCTAATTTTGCCTTTAAGTAGTGGAGGCAGAGAAAAACTCGTATTAGCCTCATGAGAACAAGGCTCCACCCTTCTGGCCTCAGTTTACCCTAACTAATTCCTGATTACCTTCTTACCAGTGCAATTTCACTGGAGTCAGAGATCCATGGATTTGGGAAAGACACACTTCAATCTATGCAACTCATTTCTCTCTCCTTATGAGAAAAACCTGAAAACTCATTAAAAAATGTATTTTAAAGTTTATCTGGGAGTACATTTAGCTCTGTGTGTACATGTGTTTCATATCCATGAGACATGCCAATAATGAATTGAAAATATCTGAAATAAGAGAGTCTAAACATTTGCAGATTCTTTTTCTTGTTTTTATGCCCTAAGCAATACTGCATTTGCAAACGGGTTCGTTGATTAGGTATCAATATCAATATCAACAGAAATGAATGAAAGCCTACAGGATGAAGTACATAAGACATATGCAAATTCTACATCATAAACAATTTTAGGTTGTGGTATTTGTAGGGGTTCAAATAAACACCAGATAAACAGAGAGTCAATCATATATTATATTGTTTATATTGTATTATTTATGAGAAGAAAAATCAGCTCTGTGCAGTTTATTTTAGTTCATATGAAATATGACACTAAGTTCAAAATTGACAAAGATTTTCAGTAGGGCTTGGTGGGATGAGGCATGTGGATCCTAAACAAAATGTCCCTGATGTGCAGCTGTGTGTCCTGTCCAGTGTCCCTGTATAGCTCACAATTTTGTTGCTTTCACAAATACATGGAGGAAATAATTTAAATGGAGAAAGATTTATTTGGTGCATGGCTGCCTGGATCATTGTCCTTAGGCCTGTGGTGAAAGAGAATATCTCTCCTCATGGCAGCAGGAAGAAGATATGAGCTAATGGGCTCCTCCTCCTCCTCTTTTGGTCCATCTGAGCCCGAGGTGTTGAATGGCACCGACCACAGTCAGAGTAAATCTGAATTTACCATTCATACTGAGAGCCCTCCCAGGAACACCCAGTGTACTTACCAATTTCCCAAGTATTTCTCAATACAATCCAGTTGACAGGCAAATGGCCACTGTATTCTTCCCTTCTTAATTTCATGGTCCTATACAAGCATACATTTCACTAGCATCATATACAGCCATGGCCTACTTATCACTCTAGGGTTCATGTATAAGTCTCTGTTTCAGGTGTTGACATAGATTTCCTGAGATGCTTTGTGGTTTCAAATTGCTACTGTACACATTGTAGTAAGGTAGGAAAAGACAATGTTATGGGAAAAGTCAATACTGTAGAGTTTTGCAAGGCCTACAGGATCGTTCTGTGAGCACAGATGGAAATCCAAATGGGAACCTTTGCAGTGTTAGAATTACTGGCTTTCATTTATACAAATCTTCTCATTTTACAAGCTTATTGTGGCTCAGAAATGCCACCCCATCAATCCTCATGGCTGCTCACAGGGACACTGATGGGCTATTAAAATGGTAAGTGGGTTGAGTTCTAGAAAATAGTTATCTCTGTTAACTTAAGGGCAAACAAAAATGATCTCAATGGAGAAACTGATTTGTATTACTTCCCAAGGTGGGAAGATATGGCAAGAAGATTTGACTCTGACATGCTTATTGCCTAGTAACGATGTAATTAAACCAGGCTGGAGAAAGGCCAGGAAGGTACAGCAGCTAGTTAATCTAATGGTTCCTCCAAGGAGCTCGATTTGTTTGGAGGAGAAATGTTAACAAACTTTCCACAGTAATTCTGTCTTTTCCATCTCTGTGTTTTCTGCCAGCAGACATAAATATGTCTAAATCTGTACACAACAAACAGAAGTATGTAGGAGCTGTGTCTCCATGTTCCTGTCTCAGTACAGCTGTTACATGAACCTCTCTTCAAGAATGAAAGTGATTCAGATTAGGGGTGAATCTACAATGTGTTATTGAGTGTTTAATTAGGATACAGGGATCCACAGACACACTGAGCCTTTGGAGACCACTTTGTTTGAATTTGTGTGGGTGCATTTTACCTTTGAGTAGACTACTCAAAATTTGTATCATGCCCTATTTGATTTAAGGCCCACTTAATGAGATGGTACCCATACAGGATACGATTTGGATGACCAAAAACCATAGACTCAGAAACCTAGGGTAAAACCAAATAATACTGGTCTAAAAAATAAACATAACAATAAAATGACTTATAATGATATTTTGCTATATGCATAGTTATGTGGCTTATTCTGTCCTTCTCAGAAAGCTTCCTTCAATGGCAGATGGAAACAAATACAGAAACCCATAGCCAGACAACATTACAGAGAGAGAGTCCTTGGAACACATATGTCTAAATTGGATGTCTCCATGAAATCCTTCCCCTCAGAGCTCAGGGAACCCTGCAGAAGAGGAGGCAATGTATGCAAGAGCCAGAGGGGATGAAGGACACCAGGACAGCAAAACCAACTAAATCAACAGAGCAAGGCTCATATGAACTCACAGAGACTGAAGCAGCAGGTACAAGGCTGACACTGTACCAGGTCCTCTCTCTATATATATTATGGGTTTTGTTTAGTATTTCTGTGGGACTCCTGGGTGTGTGAACTAGTTGGTTTCTGATTCTTGTGTCTTCTCTTGGGGCTCTTTTCCTTCTCTTGGTTTGCCTCTTCTAAACAAAGTGTGATGGCTTTTGTTTTATCTTGTTATATTTTATTTTGTTATGTTTGGTTGCTATCTCTTAGAATCCTGTTCTTTTCTAATGAGAAACAGAAAGGGAGTGGATCCAGAGGGGAGGGGAGCTAGAGAGGAAGTGGGAACAGTAGAAAGAGGGGGGGGGGGACTGTAATCAGGAAATATTGTATGATAAAAGAATCTATTTTTAACAAAAGGGGAGGAAAAAGGAACTTGTAAAAGGTGAGCTCTAGATGGAAGAAGCTGGCCTGACCCCAGTTCCTATTCTCACCCTTTACTTCCTGTTTATGGATGAAATGTGATCACTCTGCTTCCTGATCACCAGACAGTCTCACATTCCTGCCACCATTCCTTCCCTGCCATGATCAACTGTATCCCTTCTAGAACTATAAGCTAAAATAAACCCTACTGTCCTTTTCTTTCTTTTCTTTTCTTTTCTTTCTTTCTTTCTTTCTTTCTTTCTTTCTTTCTTTATTTATTTATTTATTTATTTATTTATTTCAGGCTTCAGATTTGAAAGATGTTGGAAAGTGGCAGAGGTAAGAAAGCCCTGTTGTTAAGCAATAAAGCATGCGGGTAACACCTCTCTACACAAATTCATCTGATGCAATCTCGGCTCATCTCTACTTTTTTATAAGCATGCCATCTTCACTGCACCCTAATATATTTTAAAGCATGAATCAAAGTGTGACATATGTCAGTTCAAGTTCAATTCCTCTGTCTTTTGTGTCCGGAGTGTGTGATGTCTTCAGCAATAGATGTCAAGTTCTGGGAGGTAACAAAAAACTGCAGTAATGGTTGGTGTTTTGTGAGTCTCTTTGACACCATTAGTTCACAACTCAAAGGGAGATTTCCAGTGCTTGGCCCTGGGATTTAGGGCAGAACTACTCTCTGTGTAGGCCCCTGAATATATTCCAGAGGGAAATGCAGCCCTGTGCAGCTCAGCTCATTGTTCCATGCTTCCTTTTGTCCTGGAATGTGACTTGAACTTGACCCTAGTGCAATCACATGGCTTGTGAGGATCATTAGTTTGTTAATGTGATAAAGATTCCATTCAGCACATACTATGTGCTTGATAAATGGTACTCACCATCATGACAAATTACAATCACTTAAAATAACACTGGAAACATGTTATTGTGACATCATTTGGAAGCCATAAACTGGCATGGATGGAAATCATGAAGCTACATCCCTTCCTGCATCATGTGACATTGCTGTTGACTTGAGAAAACCCTGAAGCATCAATAACTCTGATTATGGGCTGACTGCTGCTAGGCAGTGTAAATGTCTGTCAGGAAGGGTGAACCAGCCAGCTTTTCTCAAATGAGGCAGGTGTGAGCCTCCTAGAGACTGACACATGATTTCTAAAGGTGAGAATGAGGAATTATAACAGAAGCTCATTATAGATAAGTTGGAAGGCATTTGTTAATCAGGACTGCTGCTGATGGAAGATGCAGCATGTTAATGCTAGGAAAAAAATGACTTCCACACAGCAACATCTCTTTTATTACATGGCTGAAATGTGCTCTGAGGCTTACAAAGGCTTATTATAAAACAAGATATGTTTTGTACACCTGACTTAGTTTAGAACATCAGAATAATGATTAAAAAGCATTATGGAATAAAGTATGATTTATGCTGAAAAAAGTAATCATTAACTTTTATGACACAGACATTTTTTTTAAATGGTAAGTTTCACATGAAAAACAAATCAAAACTAATCTCGAAGGAAAAAAAATAAACCTGTAAGGGTTGTCAAAGTTTTTTCCCTTCTGTAAAGCATTGAAGATGTGGACACATCCTGGAGAAGTGCCTGAGGATGTCTGCCATCCTCCTTCATGTCCCCACCTTGCTGTTCATGAGACATGGGGACGAGTTTAGCCTAAAGAAGCATTCCTGTGATGATGGTCACTGGGAGATATCCTCAATTTAAACTAACATGTAAGACATGTTCAATTCTCTTGTAGTTGAAATAATCCTGAAAGCCTGTGTACAAAAATTGTATGTTTTATAAAAGACAACTATTCCAGATTTTCTTATGGTTCGGATTTCTTCTTAAAAGGCATGAAAGTAGAAAAGGCCATTTCTGGAAAGAGAAAGAAGATGAGGAAGATGAAGAAGAGGAAGAGGACAGACAGAAGTGTCTGGGGGATCAAGAGGTCAATAGGGGTCAATGTGAACATTCCGTAGATAGGCACACATCATAGTGAAAACATTGCTTTGTATAGTCAATATAATATATGCTAATAAAAAGAACAAAGAAAAAATGTACCAATAAATTTTATTATAAGAGGAGAGAAAATATAGTGAAATCCTTCCAGGAAGCAATCTGTACCGGGACCTGGTGTTCTGCATACAGTCTTTGCATCTGATCACTTTAGAGTCCAATTACTCTAAATTCCCCTGAACCCAGTTCTTCATCTCCAAAATAGACTGAAGATTTTCACTTTTGCCCTCTTAGAAGGATTAAAGGGAACAACATCTGTGTGCATCCCTTAGTGCGCACAGTAGGCTCTCATTAATAGTGTCATTTCTGCACCTAGTAAGAGCATTTTCCTCCATTGTTTGAACAACTAATTTTAGATGAATGTATCAACCAGACTGAGTGTGTGGCGAGGTCAGAAAATGTCCCTGGACCACTGTGTCTCAGGAGACACATGTGATACAAACGGAGTGGCCAAGTCATACTGATGAGTAGAGAAAACACTGAACGAACCAAGGCACAGCTCAGGTTTTCATTAAGTCTCCCCGGAGCTGGAGGTGCACAGTCATGTGGGAGTTCATACTTCCTCTTTGTCTGAGAACTATTGGCACTGCCATTGGGAGAAATGAAAGTTGTCAACCAATACATGGATGACTCATGGAAGCCAGCATCCTGAAAATGTCAGAAATAAACCCACTAACTCAATAAAAAACAGAGCTGAAAAATGTCCATAAGATATTGCAGTTCACCAGGGATACAGATGGTGGCACATGCCTTTAATCCCAGCACATGGGAGGCAGAGGAAGGCAGAGCTCTGTGAGTTTGAGGCCAAGCTGGGCTACAGAGTGAGTTCCAGGAAAGGCACCAAAGCTATACAGAGAAACCCTGTCTCAAAAAAAAAAAAAGATATTGCAACATTCTGACTATGAGTCTTAATTAGAATTCCATCCCCTCCCACAGGTACATGTGCCTTTAGATTCTGACTGGACACAGTATATTGGGGATAAAACTATCTTCAGAAAGGAGAAACAGGAAATGAATTATAGACTATGGAGGACATTATGGTGCCAAGTGATATTCAAGTGACTGGAGCTAACTCATTGGACATCTACAGCAGGCAGTGAGATATGCACCTCAGAATATGCAGAACTTAGAAAAGATCCCCAGGGACAGAATCTGGAGTAAGGATTCATGAAAGTCTAGAGGCAGGAACAGAGCAAGCCTTGGCAGATGGAGGTGGGCTTGATAGCAAAAATAAAATAAGAAGCAGAAGTTTGAAGTAACATTGAAGCCTTAAAAATCTTCATCAGTGATTACATGAGTGATCTCACTCTGGGTCCTTAAGCGTCATCAGTGTGTGACTGTCACAGAAAGGATAATGAGTGATGTCAGGAGAATAAGATAAAGAGGACCGAGTGCTTAGAGGGAAAATGCATACCAGAAAGCTTACTACATTTTAAAATGTGCTATTGTCAAGTCAGGGGTAACACTGAAAGTTTATTTTTCTATCTAGTTTTCTCCACTTTACTCCTTTTAAAAAAAGTGGGATTTAGTTTTAATAATATGTAAGAGTTAAATTTTCTTAGAAGACTACTCAAAAGATCTGTGTGGAGATGTTATCAAAAAAGATGAAACAGCACAATATTTTAAAACTTTTAGTAAATTTGGGTTTTTTTTCTCTAGGAAACAAACAAAAAAAATGTGAGTTGTTCTCTTTCCAGAACTATCTAAATGCACAAATGAGCCTAGGAGGGCGTGCTGAGAGGTCCATGAGCCAGGTTCTCAGCCTGCATCTGCCAGGCATGGCTTGTCACCGAGGTTTTGGTTAACTGGAAGACAGGATAAACCCACTTTTGATTTTAATTTCATAATTAGGTAACTATACTCTGAAATATCAGGCATTCACATATGGAAAAAGTCAGCACACAAGAAGTCACAAAATAATGTTTTTATCCATGAAATATTTTCTAGACAATTGTCCATTTTTCTTCCTGTATTTACTTTTATACTGAGGTTAAACCAAAGTTTTCATACTTCAAAGTGAATCAGTTATAGATAGCTTCACATAGTTTAGCTTATAGATGAAATACATGAAAGTCTTTCTATGAGCTTATAAGATGATGGGAGTTTTCCATGAAGATAAGTTGCTAAATTCTGATTTAAATTGAAATTGAAATTTTCGATAATTCTCCTAATCATAAAAGCAGTTTACCTTCACTCACTTAATGATCCCTCAACCTATATTGAATACTCTTTCTGATGAATAGAGCAGTACAAAGGGACATGATACAGGGAGGAGATAGACAATGAATGAAGCAAATTAAATTTATGTACATTGTGTCAAATAGTAATAATTTCACAGAAGATGAATAAAGCCAAGGAGGAAGGTAGGTTTGTAGGAATGTGAAAAACAGATTGAAAAGGCACTTTCTAAAGACAGGAAAATACACATGTGCTGAGGAAATAACTATTGTGACTGTCTCTTGAAAACCATGGAAGACAGAACAGAAAGCAGATGTCAAAACAGCCTTTGCCTGATGGGGGAAGGGAGCTAGTGTAGACAAAAGAGAGTGTGCCCAGGAGAGTCAGTAGGGAGTAAGGGAGCTCACCTAGGACACTGGGTGATCGTGGGGAACTGAGGACAAGTTGGAATGGCATCTGTACTCTGAGAAGTATAGGTCAACAATTAACCATCAAAATATAATAAAATCAGATGACTAGATTCTAAAGACAAGGTATAAACTATTCTTTGATGAGGCTTTGGGATATATTAGCACTCAAAGGTTCTTGTTTCCAAACCTGATGACTTCCATTGATCCCTGGATCCCCCACTGTGGAAGGAGAAAGCTAACTCTCCTCATTTTCCTTCTGCCTCCACACTCGTGCCATGATATGTATACGGAAACATGCACACACATCAACATACAAAAACGCATAGACTTACAAGCAAACTAATAAATACAGGGGAAAATAATTAGAATACTTTGGGAAATGATGAAGTTATCTTTTGACAAAGATGAAGTGATCTCCCCACGAAGGATTCCTTCACTTGGAATAAATTTTTTGGTTTTTATACACTACTCACAGAAGCAGGATCAAAGACTCAAAAGTCAATCCCTTTTGAACAAAGCAGACACTGCTGGGCTTTATGAAACCATCACAAATTACCTCTAACTTGTTCACTCCATTTTCACAGACTGGCCTGTCATAGCATGTATAATGCCTATTACAAATCATGCTAAACACAAGAAACACTTCTATACATGCCTGTGTGGATAATCCCCTGAAACTGAAAGTTGAAAGTCAGTTTTAGTTTCTTGTTACAGAATCATGTCTCAAAGGAAAGCACATGTTGTACACCTTGAATAAACTATCTTCAGTGCCCTTCATCTCTGAACTCTTAGTTTACAATAAATGATGTCTCTGAAAATTCATGTCTGGCAAAATTTCAATATCCTTTAGCTCACTGTCTTTCTGGAAGACATTTGGCTGATGCTCTTATACACAGAACCTGTTGTGGATGCTGAACCTCTGCTTTTATTTCCATAAATGTGTCATTTAACCTCCTTACCTTTTAAAGATAGGAATAAATTGTTCCCTGGACTGTTTCACCTCTGAAACATCTATTGGTGAGATAATGTCTACAAAACAGAGTGAATGTCTCACCAAAAAGCAGTTTGCTCCATTTTGACCCTGAAGCTGAAAATGAAACAGATAAAAACAGAGATGGGGGATGAAGGCAAGTGTCTGTGATTTCCCAGAGATGAGGAATGGGTGCAGAGGTCTATGACTTCACACAGATGAGGATGGAACAGAGGTCTATGATTTAACAGAGATGAGGGATGGAAGCAGATATCTGTGATTTCATAGAGGTGGTAATGGAAGAAGTCTATGACTTCACAGAGATGGGATTTGGAAGCAAAAGTCAATGATTTCACAGAGATAGGGGACTGTAGCAGAAATCCATGACTTCAGAGAAATATGGGAATGGAAGCAGAAGTTTATGATATCACAGAGATGGGAGAATCAAAGCTGAGATCTATATCTTTATAGAGATGGGGATAGAAGAAAAGTCTATGACTTCACAGAGATGACAATAGGGAGTAGATGTCTGTAACTTTGCAGAGGTAGGGATGGAAGAAGTCTCTGACTTCACAGAGATGGGGGATTGCATGCAGATGTTTGTGACTTCACTGAGATGGAGATGAAGTTTGATTTCACAGAGGTAGGGAATGTAAGCATGCTGGAGATTTGCTTCATCAGGGGTTTTCAGGCTTATTCTTTTCTCATTATACTGTACCATTCTGTATTTATAAACTCAACTTTTGCTTTTAATGGCCTCAGGCTCTGGATCTGAACTCTAGGCATTTCATCCTTGGGATCATGTGTGTCTAGTAAATCTCTAACATTCCTGTTCTTGGTGTAATTAGGAAGGCACAACGGAATTCTCAGTTTTGCTGTGGCAAGAATTTTTTCTGAAGAATTATTTAATTTAGAGAAGCTAACATTGTACACATTTTTATCCTTTACAAAAGTCCCCACAAAATTTCTTAAAAGGAAAGGCATTAATAGTGAAAATAATTAAAAATAAAAGTAAAAAGATGCTGGAAAAGTGTGGTCTGCAATATCGAAATGCTGGAACCAAAATGTGGAAGTATAAAACCACATGCCATCCCCAAATGCTCTCCGCTGACCTCTGTGCTGTCCACTTTGCCCTGCGATGGAGCATTTCTTGCCCACTTGCCTTAGTCATCCTGTGATCTCTACTCTGTCTCGTATTATTGAAGACCTACTCTTACCTCAGCCAGTGGCATCTTCACTTGGAAGTCTTTCATCTCATTAGGATTCCCTACATGGTCTCTGTTTCTATAAAGTCCCTCAGCACATGGGATAAAAAGCTATCCTTAAGTCAGGGACGCCTTCTTATTTATCTTTATAGTCACCGTGCCTGTTTGCTTTGCACTTAATAAACACTGAAAGCTTGTTTGTTGCACTCAATAGTAATGAAATTAATATTATTAATAGCAGTGGTATGAAATCTTCAAATAATATACTTGGAAATAATGAAAATTAAAATAATTTGAATTAAAAAATAGTGATTGTTGAGGGATACTGTTCTTGCTTTCTCTTTTTGCTCCAAGTGCCTCATGAAGAAGCAGAGCAGCATGGAGCTGTGTGCCAGATGACAGTAATCAGGGAACACTAACTCAGAATTGAGATGCTTCTACCTCCCCATGCTCTCCCAGCCTGGACCTCTGGATCAGGCCAATAAAATGTGTGCTAACACTCCAAGTGTTCCTGGAGTCAGTGCCACTGTCCCAGAACTCAGGTCAGTGTGAGGTCTCAGAATTGCCCTCATCAATTTTCAAGTTAGATCAACTACCAGTAGGTGGCACCAAACTTCAGACTAGGGTAGGTGACACTCAACCAAAAAGCCGCTCAACCCAGATGGCTGTCCAGCTTACCTCGGTCATTTTGGATTCTTAGAGAAGTGCAACCCTACATTCTACACAGCTGAACTTTCTGGAAAGTATTTATGACACAATGGCAGAGTCTCATTGGGCCATTTCCTGAGATCCTGCTTAGGTCAGGTACCGATGGCAAGCTTTACCTCTAGTGCTGACAGCAGCCTGGAAGGCAGTAGAGACTGGCATTAGTCTCCCGTTTGTGAGGAACACGGTATTGCACAGGTATCTCCCCAGTATTGCACAGCTGAGTGCTCTTTTCAGAGTCCACTGTACTTCTGAGTCAGAGTGGAGGAGAAGGAGAGAAGGGAGCAGTGAATGGGTCATTGCAAGCTCTCTCCTCTATCCCATAGTTGCCACTCTGCTCAGGAAAGAAGTGCTTCTAGCTAGTTCTGTCCTTCCTCCTCTGATTGTCCTGTACACTCGAGACTTTGCTAGTATCATTATGGAGTCCTCGGAATTCACATGTGGGACTCCCCCTAATCCCCTCTGCCCCCCCGCCCCAGCCACAGTGTGACATGGAGAGGTAAGGCCTTTTGGAAGCAGTTAGGTTAAGATTAGGCCTTGGGATTTTCCTTTCTCATCGACTCCTATGAAGATTGAACAGAAGGCAGCCATCAGCCTGACAAGAAGAAGGCCCACACCAGAGCCCTGCCGTGATAATATGCTATTTCAGATGGCCAGCCTCCAGAGCAGTAAGAACCAGTGTTTCTTGCTCAAGTGACTGAGTCTCTAGCATTTTATTATGGCATTCCAAGGAGTTGAAGGAAATTGTGTTCTCTGTGCAGGAGCAAGTAAAAAGTCTTTAGCTCATCAAGACCTGGACCCAGAAGCAGGCTCACAGGAGCATTTTCCAGTCCTAGACTGCCCCTTCCTTCTGTAAATGTGGCCCCTCTCTTGCTTTAGTATTTGGATTTTCCACTAGTTTGTGGCTTTCGCCACTGATAGCCTTGTCCTCCATAACTTTAAATGTTTGTCTGTTTTGATTCTGAGGAAGTCTAAGTTCTCTAGAAACCACAGTCTTCATAGCTACTTGAAAAACCAAAAGGGGAGCCAGAGTAATTAGATAGGAAGGAAACAAATGAAGGAAAAATGTAGTGGAGGGTAAGTGTAAGGAAGAAGGAGATAAAATTATAAAGCAAAGGTTCTGAAATCACAGCGAATTGTTCTGCTTTGGTTGTGTTTAATAAACTGTTCTGCCCTTGTTTGCAGCAAGGATGCTGGAGCATTATTATATTATTATACTTGAAATGCAAATTATAGTCTAACCTTTGTTGCTTTTCTAAACTCTTTAATTGTTTAATTTGTGGATGAAGGATATTGTTCTTGGGTTTTATTGGTTAAGATCTAAAATTATCTACACCCACACAGCCTCCTGTCTACATGAACAAGGCTCTACTATTCTACTGTCTTGTCAGCAGGATTTTACTGTTCCAAGAAACTCTACACCAGAAAGATGAAATCATTATGCTAGTTAGATTTCATCAACAAACCTAGACATAAGAGAAACTCATAGAAGAGCTCCCTCCATCAGATTGGCCTGTCTGTGGGGCATTTTCTTGATTGCTAATTGATGTGGGAGGGTCCAGCCATCCTGGGCCGGTGGACCTGGGTTGTGTAAGAAAGCAGTATGACCAAGCCATGGGAAGCAGCATGGCCTCTGGTTCAGTTCCTGCCTCCAGGCTCCTGTCTTAAGTTTCTGCCTTGACTTCCATTCCTGATGGGATGTAAGCTGCAGATGAGGTAAACCTTTTCCTCAGAAAGTTGCTCTTGGTCAACATGTTTGTTACAGCAATAGCAATCAGAGTTGGACAGTGATAAACACTTCCTTACTCCTTTCAAGGACTTTTTGAAAATCCGTCCAGAGGGACATTGAGCAGTCTGCCATTCAATAGGTAGCATTGACTGGGGACCCTCTAGTCTAAAATTTATTTTGAAGCCCACACCTCCTGTGTCCACCAATCCCAAACTAACAGATATTATCTTCACCAACTCCCAGTCAGATCAGTCTCTATTGTAAGATCTGCAGAAATCCTCTAGCCTCTCAGATCTCACTGTTGAGTGGGACAGGGGTGTGTGTCAAGGAAACAACCTCTTGTGGCACACCTCACAGTAAACAAACTTTGTCTCTTTTCAGGGAATTAAATAATAATAATAATAATTTTGTTCTGTTTGGGGAGAGTCATCATTCCACATGGAAGTGACTGAAGCCATTTTCTTTCTGTTTCATGACATGTACCCTAAAGGTCTGATTTTGTCTGGGAAATAGAACCTAGGAAACTTTTATCTTATATACTTATATCTGTAAATCCATCATAATTTTCTTTAAAAGGAAAGCATTCTGTCCAAATCTTACAACAGAATCACAGAAATGAAAAAAAAAAGAATTAGTCATTTTTATCAGAGAAAACTTCGTGAAAAAATTATAAAATCATTATAAATACAATTTATCTGAAGTTGTATTTCAAGATTACATTATTTTCTCTCTGGCATTCAGACATCTGAAATTCACATTAAAATATGTTGGTGAACAATTCTCATTCTCAGAAGTACCTTTTAGAAACTGCAATATTTCATAAGAACAGCATAAAATGAAAATAATTGACTGTCTCTTGCCTTGTGGGACTCAGCTTTTAATCTAAATAGATATGAAGCATAATGACATTCATCTATATGAGACATTTGTAGACTTAAGAGAAATTAAGTCACAAGACTGCAAGACCAGTTCATAAATCAGCAAATCAGATAAATGGGTAAAACTTTCCCAGAACACTACCCAGGGGTTCCAAACTCCCTTGCAATTTGTTACCAATTCTCTGTATCTTTTTAGAGGAGGTTCATCTCCTATTGAATGTTTGGCAAAAAGATTATGGAAAATTAGAATTTATAAGAGCTTGCAACATTTATGCCATTTTTGATTTAACAATTTAGATGACTTGTTCAAAAAATTACCCCTGATTTTCATTTTCTTTGTAGTTTACTGAAATGCTGCTGCCATCCGGAGATCATAAAAGCACAGCAGAGACGCTGCCACACCACCATTAAGGCCATACCAAAAAGCAAAATGTTGCAGCTAAAAGTATTTTTAATGACTTGAAATTGCTTAGAGTGCTTTTAGAAGTAAAAAGGGTGCTGATTTATTTAGCTGGTATACTTACCTAAATTAATTTGGCAAGACTACTTTGGTCCTAATCCTCATACAATAAAATTTATATGTTAATATTTTTAAATGATGCATCATTTTCCCTGGTGGAGATAATATATTGCAATGACACAAATCTACCAGCAGTCATTTAAGAAAGAGGCGAATTAACCCCTCACTTGGGTGTGAATATAGACTTCATTTCTATGTAGACTGCATTTTGTGGTTCTGTGTGACCTTGCAGCTCAAGCGTCACTAGGTGAACCACTAGTGAGAACAAATAGAAAACCAGCCATTCTTAATTGCTCTTAGCAAGAGTTTCTAGAGAAATACAGTAGGTTTTCTTGCATAATTTTGTCTTAGTGTTTTTATATGTTTTAAGAAATAATTTTTATACATCTTTCTAATTTGTATATTCTTTACTACTGATTGGATGTTAATGAAATTCTTCATAGAGACCACTTCCATTTCTTTACTCTTTTAATAAACATTAACCAATAACAAACATATACATATATTTTCTGACTGGATAGTCTATCAGGACACACAGACTCTGTTATATATGCATTATTTATTATGTTCCATATCATGTGCTTTTCTTCAGGTTTAGGGTCATGGCCTTGACATTGAAGACAAACATCACAAGAGACACCTTTAAAACTAGGAAACTTTGTTATATATCTTAGATGAGTGTGTTAGGCTCACACAGCTGACTTGTAATTCATTTTAACTATGTTCCAGGTACTGTGACGTCTGGTCTGCCTTTTAAAGTTGGTTGTATTGATTGTTTATTTAACTAATACCTCCCCAAAACAAAAATACTTGAATGCAAAGTATCTGAATCTGTATTGGTGTGACCTGAATGCTTGCATACGTCCGAACTGTCCTATGCTAAAGTCCTAACTCTCGATGTGAATATCATCCAGAGCTGGGGAGTCTGAGAGATGATTAGGTTGTAAGGGTGGTGCCCGCATGGAAGGTGTTAGTTCCAGTCTCAGAAGAGCATACAGTGAGCAGAAGGCCACCTGCAAGCCAGGAAGAGTTCCCTCACCACAGTCACAAATCTGCCAGTACCCATGCTCAGACCCTGGGCTTAGTTTCCCCAGCTTTAAGAGTAAATATTTGCTTTTGTTAATATTTATATGAGCCAAAATGACTGAGGCTCATGCGTACCACAAACAGTAACAAATGTACCTTAAAACAAACCTGGGGCTTTCTGTTAGATGGAACTATTATGTAATAGGGATAATCTCCCTTGCATCTCCCTTGCTCTATACTTCCTTCAAGTATGAAATGTATTAAAATTATAAGGACATCAATTTGAAAATAGTCTTTAATATACAATGAATGCATTCTATACAACTTCCTGAGAACACACTCCTCCTATTGGTTTTATGTTAGTTTATGGATTAGTCTATAAAATGTGTAAGTACAGAGAATAATTGTAAAGGTGGATTTATTTTCAGTGACTTTCTAGAAAATATATAAAAATATAGGAAGTCCTTTTAGGATCTAGGTGTCCATTGTTTCATATAGAGTGGTCACGTCTGCAGTCCCCGTTGTTTCGTATAGAGTGGCCACATCTGCAGTCCTGTTGTCCACCCCATTCCCCTGGCTGTAACCGCTTTGCTAGTCCCAACAGAGCATGCTCAGCTTTGTCCTTGAATGCTTTCATCACAGAGGAAGTTAATTGTGTCAGTTTTATATACTACATATTTTAAACAGGACCATGAGTCTTTCTTCTGTGCTTTGGAGTTGTCTGCTTGGATGAATCTATCCCCTCTCCCTTTGGCCTCCCTCCCTCCCTCCCTCCTTCCATCCTCCCTTCCTCCCTCTGCCATTTACAGTGCTGTAAGAGAAGGCTTCATAAGAAGATGAAACAACAGCTAGATACCTCAGAGCATCTATTCATGTTTTAGCCCTCTTAGGTCAGGCATTTGCCTATCAGTATCTCTTTCCTTCTGTCCCGCTCCATGTTAGTACCACCTACTTGACTCTGCTGTGCTGAGACTTTGACAAGAGGGTGTCAGGCAGTTTGTAAGGTGGCAGACCCAAGACAGCGTTGCTTTCACAAGGCCCTAAGGTGAGTGTGTTGGAGGCAGGAGAAGAATTATGATACCGGTATATTCAGGCAGCCTAGGCAACTTGCAGAATCCCTGGCAGAGTTGTCAGGGACTTTTAGTAACTAGATTATAAAATCATCCCAATAATAACCTTACATCACACAAGAGGACTGCAGTAGAATGGATTTTCATGTTCAGAAATTGTGTGCATTTTCCCAGCATGACACTCACTTACCTAACATTTTACGCCACATAGAACGATAAACTATCCAGTGTGATCTAGAGTCATCAGACACATTTAAAAGTTTTATTGTACAGTATTTTAAAGTTTACTAACCATTATATAAAATTAATAAGATAGTTTATACAGTTTCTTGCTTTATTGACTGTGGGTAATAACCTATAGGTGGGAATGATGTGACTAATAGCTTTTAAAAGAAACTTATTGAAACTTCAGTAATGTATTGCAGTGTTTTTCGAGTTTATTTCACTTCTGAAGTCTTAGGAGAATGGTCAGATACCAAGTTTCTTTCTTCACTGAATATTTTGTGGAGAATTTTCTTACGTGAAGATGAGGGGTTCTAATGCATAATTTTTTTCAGCAGACTATTGAAGTTGAAATTCCATTTCGAGAGTCAGTCAGCTTTGTTTCATGCTGTATTTTTAGCATCCTGAGCTACTGAGCAGCATTGCTCTAATTAATAACTGTAGGGTGAGCCAGTTCCACTGCTGCTTTTCTATTAACTGCAATTTCCTGTAGGAAATTAATAAAATGGAAGGAGGGGTGGCTGGCAAGAATAAATAATGCTACATTTGCAAGTCACTCAAATTCATCGGAATAGAGTAAGCTGCACAACTTCTGTTAAAAGAAAAATCAATATTGTAAGAGAAACTACTGTAAACTTCCTCAATCAATTCTTTTTTAACTCTTTTTTTTCCTTTTATTGAAAATAGTATTTTTTTCCTCACAGAATATATCCTAATTTTCATTTCCTCCCCCTCTGCCCCTCCTAACTCCTCCCCTCCCATCTGGATCCACCCCTTTCTATCTCTACTTAGAATTCCAATAGTCTTCTAAGGGATAATAATACAATAAAATATAGTAAGATAAAACAAATACTAACCCATCAGAATTGGACAAAGCAAACAGAAGGGAAAGAGCCCAACAGAAGGGACGAGAAACAGACTCACTCATTCACACACTCAATAATCCCATAAAAACACTAAACTGGAAGCCATAATAGATAGGAGAATATAATTCATGCATATGTATATATGCTAAAATAGAAAATAATAAGGTAATTTTTTAAAAAGAAAGAAAAGCCCTGACATGACATTATGAGACCAGGAACCTCCAAAGATGCCACTGAATTTGTTTTCTGTTGACCATCTATCTACTGTTGGGTGTACAGTCTACCTAGAGAGTAGTTTGTTTCCCTATTGAGACTCCCTTGGAGGCAAGTAAATTTTCATTTACAAGTGGCTTATCAATTGGAGATGGCTTCTGGGTTATGGGTGTGGCCATGTGTCCACTTCTCCTTTCAGCTCTGGGGCCCCACCTGGTGAGTACATGCCGCCTCAGTCTGTGAGTTCATACGCACATCAACTCTGTTGATTTAAATGGCCTTGTTTTCTTGGTGTCCTCCATCCCCTCTGGCTCTACACTCTTTTCACCTCCTCTTCTGGGGGATTCCCTGAGCCCTGAGGGGAGAAATTTGATGGAGACATCCCATTTAGAGCTAAGTGTTCCAAGGTCTCTCACTCTCTGCATAATGTCTGTCTGTGGGTCTCTGGATTTGTTCCCATCTGCTGCAGGAGGAAGCTTCTCTTATGTTGGCTGAGCAAGGCACTGGTCTATAAGTGCAGCAGAATGTCATTAGGAGCCTTTTACTATTACGTTTTTGTATTTGTTTTTACCCTAGGTCCCTATGCTGTCTAGTCACAGTGCTGGGTATGCCTCTGTCTCATGGAGTGGGCATTCAGCCAGATCGGATACTGGTTGGTTACACCATAAGCTTTGCACCACTGTTGCACCAGCTTCTCACATCCAGGAGACCATTTCCAGTCATTGGTTTTGTGACTGGTTTGGTGTTTACGCTTCTCCTTTGATAGCGTGCAATACATTCCTGTACTAAAGATGCTAGAAAATGGGGGTAAAGACTCTCCTGTAGGCACCAGCTCAACTTCTCTGTGTTCAGTGGGCTGTGTGGTGTTGTCTTCGGCAGTGGGGCCTTGTCATCATTTTGTGGAGAGCAGCCTGTAGTCTTGACAGCAGCCTGGATTGTTTGGGGATTCCCAAAGAACCCTTCTGGCCAACAATTCAATGTCATCAAATCCAGGAACTGGAAGCTTCGTTTGGTGACGAGAGATGGCTGGTTAGGACTCTCTCCCCATTATTTGGTGATTTTAGTTACATTGCTGTACATATGTATCAATTTGAGGAAGCTTCTATTCTCTAGTTTTAGGTTTCCATACTACCCCTCAAATGGCCCTTAATTTTAGATATCCCTCCCCTTATCCCCTCCCTCTCCCATCTCCACTTTATTTTGCTGTTCCATGCCCCTATCCATCATCCATAACTATCTATTCCATTTCCCTTTCCTAATGAGATGTATCTGCCCGCCCCCAAGTCCCTTACTCTAGCTAACCTCTGTGGTTCTACAGAGTATAGCCTGGTTATTATTGACATACCAGCTAATATCTACATATAAGTGAATACATATCATATTTGTCTTTCTGGGTCTGGGTTACCTCACTCAGGATATTTTCCACTTCCATCCATTTACCTGTGAATTTCATGATTTCATTTCTTAACACTTGAGTGTAAATGTACAACATTTTATTTATCTGTTCATCTATCGAGGGACATCTAGGTTTTTTTCCTATTTCTGGCTATTATAAATAGAGCAGCAATTAACATGGTTAGGTAACTGTCTTTGTGGTAGTATGAAGCATTCTTTTTAGTGTATGCCCAAGAGTTGTAAAGCTGGATCTTGAGATTCATAAAGAGCTGCCACACTGATTTCCATAGTGGCTGTACAAGTTTGCACTCCCATCAGCAATGGATGAGCATTTCCCTTACTCAACATCCTCTCCAGCATGAGCTGTCACTTGTATTATTGATCTTGGCCGTCTTGGCGGGTATAAAATGAAATCCAAATATAGTTTTGATTTGCGTTTCCCTCATAACTAAGCATGTTGACCATTTCTTTGTTTTTTGTCCATTTGAATTTCTCTTTTGAGAATTTTCTCTTTAGATCTATACCCCATTTTTAATTGGGTTATTTATTTTCTTGATATTTAGTTTTTCTAATCCCTTATATATTTTGGATATTAGCCCTCTGTTGGATGTGTAGTTGGTCAAATCTTTCCCATTCTGTAGCTGGTCACTTTGTTCCAATGATTGTCTTCTTCTTAAGTCAAATTTTACAAAAAATCAGATATCATAAATAGTTAGCTTTAATAAAAACAAGACATTGAATTGATTGGTTTAAATTAATTTTTCTAAGCAATATAACTTAATGAGTAGAACATGAGATTCTGGACACCTGCTTGAATTTGAATTCTGGCTCTGTGTCTATCCGCAGTGGAACTTTGGGCAATTGATCTAAACTTCTGTACCTATTTATATTCAAAATGTGGGCTATAAAATAACCTGTACCACTGGGTTGATATTATGATTGGATGGGTTAAAAATATATACAGTGCACGAAATATGGGAAATAATTTGGTAGCACTTAGCATTTGTTTTTAATCTTTAATATTAAAATTCAAGAGTAATTATCTCTTTGTTCAGCTCTACCTACAGCCACAGAAGTCAAATCCTCAGATAAGAAACCGCCAAGGGTCTGTATGGCTGTCTGTGTTCACACACCAAGCTCCAGTTGTTTGTGATTGTCTCTAGTGAGTAAGAGGGTTCTTCCTGCTGATATTCACAACTTTCTGTGAAGAACTCAGAAAAATCTTAGCAATTGACAATGGAAACAGAAATGACTAGTGCTCACATCTGCAACCCAGCCTGTGGGAAAGGTGGGCCCTTCTAGGCATGTTGCCTTTTCATGGGGCTGCTGGGCCTCACCTACACTCAGGTTGCTGTCCGTATCATAAAGCACAGGGTGAAGGCTCCCACTGTCCTAACTACTGTTGATTTATCTGCTTGGTGGTATCAGTGACATTTAGCTCTGGCTTCTTTGTGACATGGAGATTCAGCCTAGGTGTCAGTGTACCTCAAATAGTCCTGTTCTCTGTTCGATGTATTCATGTGATCATCTGAGTATGTCTTGTGACTAGCATTACATCTGTCATTTTTAAATCACTCCATCTTTCTTAGCCATATGAATTATCCAGCTACTCATGGATGACTAAAACTAATACTAATAAAATTACTAAAATAAAATTTGAGTATTTTCTCCCTTGCTAGCACTAGCTTAAGTGGACTACACTGAGGAAAACATTACTTAGAGAATGTTGCTACTGTGTCGTGTTTCACACTGGAAACAATTTTGCCAGCAGTTTCTGAGCAATGTCTTTTTTTTGTGCTGTCTTTCTGACGCAAGCACACTTCTTTCTATTATAAGTAGAATGTCCTTACTGTGGATATTCCATAGTTTACTCACTCACCACTTGATGGATTTGCCTTTTCTGGTTTTGAGCCATTACAAAGTTGCCGTTGACTGTTGTGTTCAGGCTTTTGGTGGGCACTGGTCTCCACTCGCTTGGGAAAATGAGAATGATACTGCTATCTTGTGCAAAGAGCACATGTTTAACTCCTGAGAAAATGCCAGGAGCCTCTCCACCACCCACCATCAGGAATGTATGAAAGTTTCAGTTGCTGCATATCCTATAAATACTTGGTCAGGTTTTTTAGATCTTAGTCACTCTATTATGGGTCACGTGGTTTGATGTCTCATTTCTCTGATGACTACTGGTGTTGAGTGTCTTTCCATTTGCTTTGGTCAAATGATGGGATGCTGTGTCAGCTAATTTTGATGGTGTTCAATTTGTTGAATTGGTCTGTTTTTTATTTGATGTTAAGTTTAATGATAAATATGTACTCAACTCAAAGATTTTCTAAAGTTTCTTCCTTGAAGTTTTATTGTTTTCACCATTAGACTGGATTTATATTGTATTTTGAGGGAGTTGGGCCATGTTTATTATTATTATAAGAGACAAAGCCTAAAGCTCCCTTTTCATATGAACACCTAGTTCTAGCACTTCTGTGGCCTGTTGGAGTACCTTGGCCACCTTGCAGCACATCCATAGACAAATACATGTAGTTTTTATCCTATTCTTTGACACATATAAAAATATGTACATCCATATGCTTTTTGGAATATATGTATGTGCACACACACACACACACACACACACACACACACACACACACATATATATATATATATATATATATATATATATATATATATATATAGGTTATTATTGCTTCACACAAAATCATGAAGTAGTATGAAGTCTAATTTATGTTTCTTTTTCAAATTTGTTGTGTTGCAATAGGTCCTTTATAGTTCTTTGATGTTTTTGAATCCTCTTTTCAGTTCTCAAAAATAACAAGACTACTTGACATGATGTCATGGATTAGAATGTCTGTGACTGATACAAGGTCACTGGCATCTACAGTCTGTGTTACTTCTGATCTACAAATGTGGTGATGCCATGTCACTCACCTGGATTTTCCTTAACGTCTCAGGGACGTGTTATAGTGAGCAAAATCTTCCACTATTGTGTTGTTTTATGTATAATTTTATTATTTTCCCTAATAACAAAAACTTTGTTTATAAATATATATTTTATAAATTGAAACAGTCCCATAATCTCTCTCCCAAACTGACTATTCCTTTGACATTTGCTTCTGGGCAGATGTGACAGCTGTATAATTAGGAACAATAAAAAGGCCCTAACATTTTATAATTTGTGGTTTCTGCACCCCACTTCTTTGTTGAAATAGATTCTTTTCTCACATAATATATCTGATTAAGGCTTCCCTACCACTACTCCTCCTGGGCCCCTCCAGATCCACTCCTCTTCTGTCTCTCATTAGAAAATAACTGGTTTCTAAAAGATAATAATAAACACACCAAAATAAAATATAAGATAGAACAAAAACTATTACATCAGAGTTGAACAAGACAAACAGAAGGAAAAGAGCCCAAGAGAAATCACACGAGGTAGAGACCCACTCATGCATACATTCAGAAATCCCATAAGACACTAAACTGGAAGCTGTATGTGTATGCAGAGGACTTCCTGATCTATGCAGATCTATGCAGATCTCTCAATGCTGCTTCAGTCTCTGAGTTCAAAGAAGCTTTGCTTGTGTTGATTTAGAGGCCCTTGTTTCCTTGGAAATCATACTTTTCCCACTTTAATTTCCAGTTTCTCATAGCCACTGAATATTTAAAATCAAACTTTTATATTGCTTATTGTCTGAGACTTTATATACTTAAGTTATTTAATCATGTTTTTTGGAGATTTCTTTGAAATTTCTGTGTAAATAGCCATGTCATCTATTATTTTCAGAAACAGATAAATGTAGTTTTCCTCCTTCCTTTCCCATCAGCATGGCTAGTATTTTTCCTAACTTGTTGTCTTGGCTAGCATTCCTAGTGTATTGTTAGTTTGAAGTAGTTTTAGCCAAATCCCTTGTCTCATTTCAGATCATAGAAGGAAATGATTAATCTGCCCCCATTTGGTTAAACTAATTTTTCTAAGATATTTTTATATTTTGGAAAATATCTATTCTTACATTGCTATGAATTTTTTTCCAGGGTTAAATATTAAATTTTGTCAACACATTTGAGATGATCTTATAGCTTAAGATTTTTAGTTTGCTACTATGGTGAATTAAAGTGGTTGGTTTTGCAGCTCAAACTGACATTGTCTTTCTAGGGTTAAAATCCCTCAATAATGATATATCCTTTTGTATATGGCTGAATTCAGTTTGCTAATTTGAAAATAAATTTTGCAGTTATGTGTGTGTATAAAGTATGTGGTCTCTAGTTGCTATGTCATGTCACATTGAGCGCCAGATGTTGTTCTAATCTTAGATGGTCTTTTAATAAAAGCCCTGAGCCAGATAATCAGGGTAAAAGCTGAAAAGTCAGAGAAGCCAGATAGACAGCCACTAGTTCTTACCTCTACAAAATCCTCAGCCTAAAGAGAGTGAGTTCCTGTTTTCCTCATGCCTTATATACCTTTCTCTGCCCTGCCATATTACTTCCTAGGATTAAAGGCATGCGTACTTCCCAAGCAAAGGCATGAGATCTCAAGTGCTGGGTTTAAAGGTGTGTGCCACCACTGCCTGGCTCTGTTTCTCTCCTACACTGGATCAACCTCATGTAGCCAAGGGTGGCCTTGAACTCACAGAGATCCAGACCAATCTCTACCTCCCAAGTGCTAGGATTAAAGGTGTGTGCCACCACTGCCTGGCTCTATGTCTAATCTAGTGGCTGGCTCTGTCCTATGATCCTCAGGCAAGTTTATTAGGGTACACAATATATCACCACAGTTACACTCTAGCATCAGACTAGTTACAGCTTCCTAAAATTAGAGGGAGATGTTGCCTCTCATCTGTTTTCTGTAGTCTATATAGAATACTATCTCATCTTCAGGGACTGCAAGCTTCTCAGTAAAACCAGCCAGTTCTTGGAATTCTTTGTGGAATATTTTTAAATAAAATATTTTTCTGTTTTTTGTTTGTTTGTTTGTTTTTACAAAAAAGAACTTTGTTGCCCTCATGTATTGACCTTTAGTCATGGTAATTTTGGCAATGCTCATAAAGCAATAAAGTGGCAGTTACAAAGTAAATGTTTTTATTGAAAAAAAGCCTTAAGATGAGTAAAAATATGTATATTGTTAATTCTTGGTAGTAAAATGGTAGATGTTTATGATAGATGTTTATGATAGATAATGATAGATTTTTTTTTTTTTGAGAAAGGTTTCTCCGTGTGGTTTTGGTACCTGTCCTGGATCTCGCTCTGTAGACCAGGCTGGCCTCAAACTCACAGAGATCTGCCTGGCTCTGTCTCTCAAGTGCTGGGATTAAAGGCGTGCACCACTGCTGCCCAATTGATAACAATATATAGATGATAGCTAGATTGATAGATGATAGATGAAGTGGATGATGGATAAAGATGGATGATAGATGATAATTGAAAGAGACAAATAAATGGTAGAAGATGATAGATAGATAGATAGATAGAATTGAAATTTTAAGTAATTTGAATTTTACAATATATGACTTTTCAACTATGTATCTCTTTCTAAGTCAGTTTTGTTAATTTGTATTTTTTTAAAGCATCATTTTATCTAAGTTTTCAGTTATTATCATTCTTTCACAGCTTTTTACTGTTTAAATTATTACAGCTGTTGTTTCCACACCTAGAGAGGCTACAGTGACGTCTGTTACTCCATTCATGGCATGCGCCTTCTGTCTATCAATTTGACCAGAAGATTATCAAGTGTGTTGATATTTCCTAAGAAACAAGTGGACTGTTCTGTGGACTCTTTTTTAAACTTTGTATAAATTGATGTTTGTGTCTTTAGTGCTGTCTCTTCTCTGAGTGGTTTAATGATCTGCTTATTTGTTGTTGTCGTATGGAAACTTGAATGTTGATTCAAGAGTTTAGTGTAAGAATTTGATGCTCTAAGTCTCCCTTACACATCTTCTAGCTCTATTTCACAAATTTTAATTTGAGGTGTTTTTATTTAATTCAATAACTTCCTGACTTTTATGAATAGCTCTTTGATCCTTGGCTTATTAAGAAGTGTAGTTTTATTTCTATATAATTAGTGATTTTTCAAATACCTTCATGTTACTTTTCATAGCTTATTTCTTTCATGATGAGATAATATTACTGTATGATTTCCATTTCTTTAAATGTTTTGGGCCTGCTTTTTTTTGCTGAAAATGTTGTCTGCATTGGTGCATAATCCCTTTACCCTTGACCCAAATGAATCTCACGCTTATGTGCAAATTTAGAATTGCCAATTAAATTATGTTACTAAACTATCTTGTATTCATAGTTCCATATTCTTATTGAGTTTCAGTGTGAGAGGAATCTTGAAGTCTCCAAATATCAATGTGCTCATCTCTTTTTTCCCTTTAGATTCTATTGAGGTTAGTTTCATCTATTATGCAGCTCAATTATGAAGCATGTAGACCTTTGTTACTGCTACATTTTCTTGATTAATTGACTTCTTTATCATGTTATTGCTTTCTTTTGTTGTTAATATTCCTTAATCTAAAGTCTGCTTACTGTTGTTACTATTTATGTAGCCATTAAAAATTTATTTTTTCTTGTTTCTTTCTTTTGTACTATAAAAATAAAATGTGCCCAATCGCAAAACTGTGTCTAGAAAAACAGTAACTGCAGATAGTCAAAACTAGAAGATGGAGTCTAAGGAGGCACAGTCAGTAAAGTACTATGCTGTGCTATGAGGACTGTCTGGCCAGTGTTTCTACTGCTGCTACAAAGCACTGCAGCCAAAGCAGCTTGGGGAGGAAAGGGCTTGTTTGGCTTACACTTCCACAGCTCTGTTCATCATGGAAGGAAGTCAGGACAGGAACTCAAACAGGGCAGGAACCCAGACTCAGGAGCTGATGCAGAGGCCATGGAGGAGTGCTGCTTACTTGCTTGCTCCTTGTGGCTTACTCAGCCTGATTTCTTATAGAACCCAGGACCACCAGGCCAGTGATGGCACCACCCACAATGGGCTGGGCCCTCTACCATCAATCACTAATTAGGAAAATGCTGTACAGGCTTGCCTACAGCCTTATCTTATGGAAGTATTTTCTTAATTGGGGTTCCTTCCTCTCAGATGACTCTAGCATGTGCCAAGTTGACATAAAACTCTCTAGCACAAGGACCTACATTCAGATGCCCAGCACCATCTAAAAAGCTGGGTGTAGGCATACTCCTGTAATTCCAGGGCTAGGGAGGCTGAGGCAGGAGGATCCCTCAGGCTTGCTGGACAGTCTCTTAGAATTAGTGAACTCCAGGGTCAGTGAAAGATCTGTCTCAAAAAGTAGGGTTGTGAGCAGTTAAGTAAAACATCAGTATGGACCTTTGGTGTCCTTGTGAACAGGACCACATATGCATGCTCACCTCACACACAACATACACATGCTAGAATATGTAAACAAGCATGCAAAAGCAAAAATAGGGAGATAAGTTAGCCTTAAATTCAGTGTTAAGAAAAAAATCATTGTTAACATCTTAGTAGTGTGGGACCTTTAAAAGTATGCATGGATGTGTGTGTGTGTGTGTGTGTGTGTGTGTGTGTGTGTGTGTGTGTAATTTATTTACTGTGGTAAAATTTCTGCAACTTAAAATGCATCATCTTGTTTCCAAGAGTGAAGATCAGTGGATACACTCACAGTGTTGTAATCTATTTTCCAGCTTTCTTTAATTCCCATTTCCATGGGCTTTCTTTTTTCATGTTTCTTTTTCTCCTGTAACTGTGCATTTGCATTTACAGTGAATTGCCTTTTGTGATTTTTATCTGAGAGGACTGTCTTTATCTTTTGATTTATACATTGAGACAGTTCATTTTAATATAATTAATATAGTTCAGTTATAATCTACTGTGTTGTTTTTTATTTATAAGGTGGCTTGGGGTCCTGCTTGACATCGTCAGTCTCTCATATTACTCAACAATTCTCTCTCCCTCCCTGTATGCAGCCTTTATAAGTTTATCCAGTTCTACCAGGAGGCCACGTGCCAGGTATCCTGGCATTTCTAGGCTGTCCATCTTCTATTTAAATCTCTAGTGTTCTGCTTCTCAGTCACACCAAATGAATCACCTTTCTACTTTCATGAGATCCTACTCATCTGCCGATTTCATTGTATTCACGTCAGGGATTGCCACCTTCCCTACCTGGACTTCACCTACCAAGGGCTTGTGATCTTAATGTGAATTGTCTGCTTTAAGCCCTGTGAAAAAGAGATTATAGCAGAAGTCCTAGACAGACGCCATGACAGTGCACTGCCCGGCTGCCACGTGGTTGGAGCCTTTCTTTCAAGTACCTCCCCCGCCCCCGCCCCCGCCCCCACCGCCGCCAGGGCCGCCTAGAGTCACCTGAATTATACTTAACAAGAGTTTACATAGAACCCCTTGAATTATAAACTTATGTTTTTGTTTCCTAGTGTTTTGGAAATAGAGTCCCAAAGGAAGATTGGCTTTCAAATAGATAATGTTCTTATCTAACTCAGCACACCTGTGTATTGGGTCGAGACAACTGAAAGTGAGATAGTGAAAATTCCTTGTTTTTCACCAATGGCAGCCAGGACAGAATCGCTGGCCAGGCCCCAGATCAGACTCTGTGATGTTACACATGATGTCCCTGCTTGGTCCTCAAAAACATGTCTTCTGGATTAAATTATTTAAGTTGCTACAGTTAAGTAACTTTCCTAAGTTATTTTTAAACTCGCCCAGCAGAAAATTGATTGCCATTAATATCTGAAGCTAGCAGCAACTATCTATTGCCACTAACTAACAGGCAGATATCCAAAGAACAGTAAACGTTTTTCACAAAATAGTCCAAGACAAAAGAGACAAATCATAGATTAATAGGTATTGATAAAAAACCTGTCTTTTCTTTATAGACAACATAATTATAGTAATCATGTAAAAATGTATCCTTTAATTTTATTCAGATATTCATAGACTACCTTGTACCCAAAAAGCACATTCCTTGACGACTAAGGGAAGTCTATGAGATGCCCATTTATTCCTTTGACATGATATTATATACCATGCTTGTTTTATGTTAGTGCTGTAAGCTTACTGTATTTTATAAAAAAGAATAAAATTATGTCTTGTTTAAATATGAAAAATTAGTGAAGTAAAAATCTAGAGCACTTCCTGGCTTTATGTAAATGTCAGATCAGATAACTGAATGATTTAATTATTGAGCCTTCTAAATAGCCCTAAATTTCAAATTGAGGAGCAAACATCAGTGTAGAATTTGTAAATCAGTTAATATTTCAAAATCTTACATAAATCATCTAATTAACCATATGAGAGAAGAGACCATGTGATCAGCAACAGTAGTCAGTAATTTACCTTCTCCCAATATATTGATAATTAAAAATCATTTTCCAAGACATTTCTCAAAACTTGTCGTTGTCTGAAAATCAGAATGTTAGTCCGTTAGTACGGTCTTGTTTACTTACTGTACCATTTTGTGTTGTCCCACTGCAGAAACTCTGAGGGTGACAGGGTCAAAATAGGCTTTTTAATTGAATAAGCTTTTTTCTACCTTTTGTATTTACCTAGAAAAATTAAATCCCCTCTTACACAAGAAACAAAAGAAGAACAATTCTATCCAGATTTTCCATGGACCAAGTTAACATTTAGCATTAAATAAGCTTAATGCCCACAAAAGGGCTGTTGTCATTTACTTCATCTAGAGGTTGAACTGACAGATATATAACCCCACAGGCTACTTCCTTCCTTAGGACATTCAGCTTTGATTTGACTTTATGTCTGTTTTCCCTTTTAACCTGTAGTAGCACGTATTTGAGGTTTCCGCGACTCTAACAAACCCCTGTGTGTCATTCATCCCCACTGGCACCTGAGGTCACCACGACACTAACAAAACCCCTGCGTGTCATTGCCCACTGTTTCATGGGGAGAGGCTGTTTTTACCAAAATTCTGAAAGTAAACGTGTTCATTATACAGTCCCCATCTCCACTTAATCCCCTTTTAGCTGCTCCATTAGTCTGTGAAAATTGCCTTCCATTTTATTGCTTTCCAAGGCTTCTAAGAGCTTGCTTAGAAACAAAGTCCAGGATTTATTTGATTCAAAAAGAATTTTTTTGGCCACATGTCCAGTGTTTACTTACTAGTTTCAATGCCTGTAAGTAAATACCCAAACCACGGAGCCACGGAAGTGGGAGGGTGTTTGGACAGTGATGCTGCAGTATCTAGTCCTACCTGGTACCTTCCTAAACTGTTCAGCTCTAATGACAGGTGGGGCTGTGGCTTTGTGCAGCATTGGTGAAAAGCCCTATTTCAAAGGGTTCTATCACTGTGTGTTAGTCTGTTTCCATGTTCATGGAAGTCTAGCAATTAGAAGTGGTTAAGACAAGCTGACGCCAGGTACTGAGCTGTCACACATTTGGTGACTGCAGGAGTGCTGGCCGCGCCTCCTCTGACAGCTCTCCACTGTAGCGCTCTAAAGCAGGTTTTTAAAGCCGCTTGTCTTGTGGGTCGGTGTTCCCTTCCAGCAACTTCACTGCGAGCTCCCCGCACCGCTAGGAGTCTCCAGGTCCGCAGCAGACCTTCCTCTCTGTAACTTACTTATCTTGACTGTAACATTTTCACTACTGGTTACTCCTGTAGTGTGCCATTCATAAGTATCTATTAAGTGCCAGCCTGTGCTGACACCATGTCACCAGAGGAGGGTGAACATGGCCACCACAGCCTTTGCCCTTGTTGAGCTTATTGCCTGCAGGCATATCAACAAAAACAAGCACTGACAAGCCACCTCCCTGACCCCCCTGCCACGTCTCTTGTTGGCTGTTTCCCTGATTTCACTGTTCCCTTTCTCAGGGTTACTTCCTAGGCCCTCATCGGACTCTCCTCTCTCTCATGCATGGTCCCGTTTTATCAGGCTTCAGTCAGCACCATATGGCTGCTACGCCAGTCTGTGCTGTTTGCAAACTTTCCAGCATATAGCCGACTAGAGACCTCCACCCTAGAATTTTTACACTTCAAGCGCATATGTTCAAATTTCTGCGGATTCACTTGAATTCTGTGCTGCATAGCCCCCTGTCCCTTCACTTACAATCCTTTTTTCAGATGATAGCATCCATGTTTTCATTGCCAAGTTCTAGGAAGGCAGAGAGCTTTTCTGACCACCTCTGTATCACTGGTTCTTAGTGAGTTTAAGCAATGGACCATTTTTGTGTCAGTAAGCAGGCTTCCTTGCCTCTTGCCTTCCTTCCCACCGACGGCATTTATTTGAGTGATGCTCTAGTCCTAGAAACTGTACCCCAAGTTGCTCTAGGAGTCACTATTTAGTCGTTAACTCTACAGCACTCTACCTGGTGTGACCCTTTCTTAGGATGCAGTTTTTGTCTCTGTGTTTCTGTCTCTTGGGAGCACTCCACACCCGTGTGTCTTATAAGCCAGATGAAGCTTAAGTTACAAAACAGCCCTACAGATGGGATTGCCCAAGGAGGTAGCGGGCTCCACCCCAAGGCACTGTGCAGCCTTTACCACAGACACGAAACACCAACTTTTCCTTCATCTTAAGGCATTCTTTTCCTGTTAATTCTCTCCTCTCTCATTTACGGGGTGTAATTATACTTCCAGTAAATATAAACCTTTTTATAAATAATATAAAATAAAATAACTTTTTAATCTAACATCTGTTTAAAGTGCAGCAATAACACATGAGAGAAGAGCTGGTACAGCTGTTCATTGGGTGAAAGAACCCAGAAAATGCTCTAGCTCATGTGGAAATGGCTTCCAGAATCCATCCCTTAGCAAAGCAAGCTCTGCTTGACCATTATGCAAATAGCCTTCCAGACAGTGCATGGGACACACCTCTTTTCCAAGAGCCATGGTTTAATGCTGCCAGAAATTCAGTAAGCTATTGGAACATGAGATTTATATTCTCCTGGATCATTTCAATCTCACACTTAAGTAAATGCCATCTCTATACACATAATTCACTCTACTATGATTAGTAGGTTTTATTATAGCAGAATAAATGATCAACTTTCAAACCTTATGTGATTGAGAACATGTGGTATTTGTGTCTGCTCATTTAATTTACCATAAAGTCCTCAAGTTCCGTTTTTTTGTGCCAGGAATGAAAGGATCTTATTCCTCTTTTACAACTGAATAGTGTTCCATTATATACATATCCTGGCTAACAGGAGCGAAACACGTCCAGTTAGGAATCCTAAGCTCCCGGTTCCATAGCAAATAGGGTGAGTACATTTTAGAACAGCCTTACGTGTTCCGTGGAGAAGGGGAGGGTAGTTTGAAAGCTCCACACATCAGGGTTGAGAGAATGGAAACAGTGCTGATCCACATGCAGTACACATGCATTGGATTTGACACCCAACTCCACAGATAAATGCAATCACCATATAGCAGTTTAGGACAATATGTGCCTTTCTAGCTCTCCACAGAGTAGAGTAGTTCCTTCCGGGTTTACGATAGATGGGCATAGACCCAGCTGTCTTTGGGAAGTCACTAGGAGCTTCCTGCAATGCACTGAGATGTTCTGTGAGTTAACAATTGAGTTTTAGACTGCTGATTGTTTTCCAACATGGGCAGCAGACCCAGCTTATCACATGCAGCTCTACAGCCATGTGGCTGCACTGCTCTGTCTGCCAGACATTCCTCTTGTCCCTGGAGCTTCTCACCCAGCCTCATCCAAGAGCACAGAGTCAGAGGCTGCCCTGGTTCTCAGGTCAGCTTTGCCGCTTGAGCCCTGCCTCTCTGTGTTTCCCCATCCTCATTTTCTTAAATAGAAGGTTGAACATACGTGTGAAACACACACACACATCTGAGGGTGATTTCATGGGGGTGGTCAAGCTAGGGTAGCTTTGGCTACATCCCTTGTGAATGTTCAGAAATGCATCCAATGGAGTTTTATTGCACTTTTATAAGATTAGTTTGCTTCTGAACTTCTTGAGTTATTGGACATTGGTACTCTGTGTTCAGAGATCAACAGGGAGATATACTTTATTAAAGTGAACCTCCCCACGGAAAGATTCATCTGCAAAAATGGGTGAAAAAAGCATTCTGGCTACCCCTCAATTGCTGCATGATGGGATATTTAGCATAGCCAAAGTCAGAATTTGGGAAGACAGGGACTCCCAAAGTCTGGAAATCTGATAGCATGACTTAAACTTGATATCCTATGGAAAGTCTAAACTAAACCTGGAAACAAGAGCCAAGTAATCAGAGCTGAAGCCACAGCTGTTTCTGGACAGAGAAGTCCTAACACTGGCCTGTGCTCTGAGGTTTCACAGTTTAAATATGCATTATTGATGCCTACAATGTGTTATCTAAGTATACACATACTAATTTAGCAGAGAATGCTGGCAGGCCTCAAGCTGTCTCCAGGATTATATTTCTTGTGTCTTGTTCAAGTCTGAAGGCCTTTGAGGTCACAGGCAGAGCACTGGTTGATGTTAACGTTGATGATTATCCAAAGGAATGACTACATCATGAGTTTATTGCACAATGTGGTATGGGTTTCACCCCACTTGTGAACAAAAGAATTCTAACAACATCCTAACAGCTGTACCAGCCTGCTGCCTGGGATAGATATTAAATCAGGAAGGAAGGGGAGCTCCCTTGTCAGCCTAAGGCTTCCATGTGCCACATGTTGGCGTCGGTGGGAGATGACATAAGAACAAAGGCAGGTGTCAGATTAGGAAAATACCCTGGATGCAGTGAGATGCAGCCATGACAAGAAACTCATATTAGGCGTAAGCAGTGATCACAATGAAATCATAACTGAAGAATGTTTGGGGGTGGAGGGCTACTTCTGAGTACAGTATTCCAGAGATGTTTCTTGCTCAGCCCAAAGGACTGACCAGTGAATGAGATGGAAGCATGAACAAAGGCCCCAACGCACATCGATGCAGGGGGCCTGGCGAGGACTTGAACAGACGGTGTGCAGCTGTTGAGGCTGTGTGGAAATGTATTGGAAAGTGGAATGAAGAAAATAAGGCAGAGCGTCTGTCTTCATGGCCTGTCGATTATTTCACTCCAAAGGACGCTTGAGTTGCAGTGAAAGGTTTGACTAGACCAGAAGCTGCCCTCAGTGTATGCCTCTCACTCTGCTACATAGGCTCGCAAACAGCTGTCTGCTCACTTCTTTTCTGCTGTATTCTCATTTCTTGTTTTTTTTTTAAATATTTCATATTGTATATTCTTTAGAAAATCTGAAATTCATCATTACATTTCTCTCACTAAATTTTATTAACATCTCACCAGTCTGGAGGAATTATCTGTAAATCTAGCCTTCACAGTAGTGTATGAATAACAGCAAAATCTCACCCCCATGTAACCTGTGTAAGTAGTGACGTGTGTGTACACGTATCAACCCAGGAGGGCTTATTTGCTTAGCATTACTAAGTGTCTTTTGTTAAAAAAAAAAGTCACATATTGTTAGCCTTCTCCAAATTCCTGCTGTAATTAGAAACTTCAAATGTGTCTGTGTGGTGATATTTTTAGGAGAGCTCCTGGTATCAAAGTTAGAAGCCTCACTGCTCCGGGTGGGCGTTATTTTATAGTCGTCCACATGTTAGTTTTCTTATCTGAATTGATATCACATAAGGACTCGGAGCCACAAGTGTTTACAGGTATTTTATGAATGAAAGTGATGTATCGTATAGCGTTTAAAGGGGAGAGGCCAGAGACAACAGGACTTACAGAGTCCTATTTCATTGCAATTTCCCCTGCTCACAGGGCAGGGGTGGGAAGGACAGTGGCACTTAGGAGCTGAGTGCATCAGAGGTTTCAAAGAGGGTGGGGTGATGGAACAGCATATGAGCAGAAACCAGCCGTGGGAATAAAGCAAAGAAACATGAAGAACAAGCAGGACATGTGAATGGGTAAAGATGACTTTAGGAAAGTAATTCTGTGTTAAATGACCAAGACTTTGTGATTGTTGTTGTTTGTTTTTATTGTGGTCAAGTTTATTTTGCTTTCCATTTTGCAATTTCTTCAGAAGATTCTGTAAACTTTCTTTTTTAAAATTGAAAAATCATTTCGAAAGCAGAGTGCTGCGTTTGCAGCAGGGGCTGAGCAGCAGCAGGAGGAGTTTAGATGTCCAAAGCTCCGTCACTCCTACCAGCTGCAGCCCCTCTCTGTCTTACCCGCTAGGACGGCTGCTTCAGGAGGTGCCAGGCCAGGCGGGCTCTGCGCTCTTCCTATGGTACTGGGAACTCCCAGAGTAGAATAGAAAAGGGTCAACCTAGAAGGGGCAGATCCATGACTCAGCACCTTCTCTCCTGGGCTTGGGGTAGCTTCTTTTAACCCACTCTCTGGATTTAATGCAACAAATGGGCGGTAATTTTAGTTACATTGTAGATACTCCTTCCCTCACACTATTAGGACTGAGTGCACTCTACAGTAAGTTCAGTGAGTGCTAGTTACTGTGTAATAAACTGGATAAGCCTTTGTGTTACTGCTAAATCTGCCACCTCCACACTAGCAGCACATGTGCGATGTCTAGTATGTCAGAGCCTCCGTAGATATTTGGTCCATGGATGTACAAGTGAGCAAAAGGATTCAGTAAAATGAATCCATCCTCTGAATTATGAGTATATAGAATACAGCTTGAACCAGGACAAATTCTTTTTGCTCCCTTCATCCTTGGCAACCACTGAGGTATGATTTGAGGCGTCTCTTCATTAGGAATTCAACAAGAGCAGCTTTCTCATTATACGGGCAGTACACTGAGTAATGGGAAACCTGGCATGGCCACAGGATCGTGCACAGTGGCCATGGTCAATAAACATTTATTGGATGACTGTCTTGTTATCACGATGGCCGCAGTAAGCTTCGGTCTGACCATCTGCTTGAGTGGGCTGCGTTGTGACAATAATGGTTCACACTGGGTGTGTGTACTTCAGTTCCTGAAACTCAAGAGAGATCAACACAGACCCTCTGTCAGAAAACCTGGCGGTATCTGTGAATCAGCTGCCTGTCAAACTGAGGTGCAGACGTGTGGCTGTTTTTGCCTGGCACTAGGGACACTCAGAAACATATGGAAGACGCTGTCACAACCAGACTTTTCCCCTGGGGGAGCCTTAGCCAAAACTGTCCGATGTCATCCTGTGGCCAGTTGTGACAAGATGGCTCCTTGACAGCCTGTCTCTTGTTACCTAATCCTATCCATCAGTCCACCTCCTGAATAACTTTTCTCTAGCTCACATGAAAATGTGCAGGTGGGAAACCATAAAACACAGTTCAGGACTTACCTCTGTACTCCGTGGGAACCACCCAGTACTGCCCTGTCTATGCCATGAAACACAGTTCAGGACTCACCTCTGTACTCTATGGCTGGGAGCCACCCAGTACTGCCCGTCTACTGCTCCCTCCCCTGCCTCCAGCCTCACAGCTCGGCCATGTGGCGCTTTCTATTTCTTTTAATGTATACCTCTGCTTCCCACTGTCCGTCATACACCCAAGCTGCCCTGTTGGAGTTGCTTGTCACTTCCTTGTCTTGCTGTGGCTTGGCAGCCCTCCCTGGAGGCCTCCCTAAGCTCGGTACCTGCTGCTTGAGGGTACCTGCTGCTTGAGGGAATGCCGGAGGAAGGACCCTTGTGTAATCCATTCCCTTCCTGGCAACTGCTGCCTTCTCTTTCCTTGTCCACGTTTCCCTTCCATATCTCCGCCATACCATTTTTGTGTGTTTATAGCTGTGGACTCAGAACTTCTAGAGAAGGGAGAATTAGGAACCTGGAGTCTTCTCAACAGATTTTCTACCTTCCCCACCACCCCCCATTTTGGGGGGTGCCTCACTGTGCAGCTGTTGCTGGGTTGGAACTATAGACCAAGTAGTCCCAAACTCAGCAAGTTCTACCCGCCTCTGCCTCCTCAGTGCTGGGATTAAAGGCATGTACCACCATGCCCAGCTTTACAGTGTTCTCTCTCTGTCTCTGTCTCTGTCTCTCTCTGTCTCTGACTCTCTCTGTCTTTCTCTCTCTCTCTCTCTCTCTCTCTCTCTCTCTCTCTCTCTCTCTCTCTCTCTCTCTCTCTCTCAGCAATGCTAAGGACTGAACCAGGGCTATATATGCACCCTTGGAGTCCTACTTCCCAGCTCAATGTATTTTCTATGTTTAATTAATAAGAATAAATCTAGATGAGTATAGAATGAATGACCAGCATGGTACAACCCAGCACTCACATGAATGCATGTAAGTATCCCTCCAGTGGGAAGGATACTGGGGTGAGATAGAGTGGGGTGTAGTGTGCCCACATGAAGAGAAGGAGTGTGCTAGCTCCCCGCCCTACAATAAGTCCTAACTCTTAGAGTCCTGGTGTTACCATGTGTGAAGTCCGAGAATGCATGATCCTCTTACCACCTCACACAGTAGCTGCCAAGATCAAATGAGATTTAGTTGTTAAGGAAAAAAGTAAAACCTGTTACTGCTCAAAGAGACACTAAAGTTTCTATAGCTACCTGCTGTGAACTAAAGGCACTGTGAAACTTTACAGCAAACACCACGAAAAATAAATACGATTAAATTCTCTGACAAATAGTAATTTCATCTTATTTAAATAGTCTTCTTTTGAGGTGATCTCAGAAAATATGGACATACTTACGGAGATTAATAGGTGCAAACTTTCCTTTTATGAAGTAAATAAAAGGAGAAAGTCAAGGTTGTGGGAAACTTGTGAGCTTGTGGTTGCTACAATGAAGAAATCAGCTTATACTTCTGTCTCGACCTGAGTTAGGCTCTGTGGATAAGATGTGGTGTTTTTAAGATGAAGCTTGGACTGGGAAGAGAGCTGGAGAGCACTGGACAGGACATCCTGGCTGGAGATCTGTTCTTAGGCAGGATCTACAGTCATCCTTTCCCACCTCTACCCACCCAGGTCATCAGACCCAGGGGCCAGCGCTGAAGGATGGCAGGCAGGTCAGGGACACTTCTTTCCAACCTGACATTCTTCTCAGCCTTGCTTCATTTCTTCAAGACTCAAAGCTACTCAGAGTTCCAAGCTTCAGGTCTTGAACTCCTGTGTGTCTAGCATCTCCTGTGGGCCTGGGTCTGGTCCTAACTTGTTCACTCCGTTTCACAGGGAAAGAACACATTAGGAATTAAGGATTGCTGTCCTTACCATGCATGTCAAAACAACCTGTGACTCTGCCCCGTGGTTCTTTTCACTCATGCCATCCTTGCTGGCTCCACAGCCACTGCTGATACTCAGTGCTATGCTCAGTGAGCTTTAGCCTCTCACCCACTCTGACCCTGGACTGTCCAACCCTAGCCCTGACCAGAGCAGGAGTCAGTTTCCACAAGCAAAAATGAACAGTCAAGAGAGGCCATTAGGCAACAAGAGAATTCCCTTCTCTAGGGACAGGGAGCATCCCTACTGTTTTCATGCAACAGATATCATTGTAAGTATTATTATTTTCATGGGTAAAAATTCTTGGGCCTTGGAATATTTGAACATTTGCCAAAATTCCCACATTCTATTAAGTAATAGAGCTAAGATTCAGGCTCAGTTTCATGTTGAATTGAGAACCTGCCTGCAAGAGCTTCCTCCATGTCTGTGCCACACCAGAGGTGCACAGGTGTCACAAGTCAGAAGGGTTAGGCTAAGTTAGGAGAATGCATTATTCTTGATGGAAAAATGTCTGCTACATTAGACAGAACATTTAAAAAGGACACAATAGAAGGTAAAATAGGTTGTGTTTATTGAGCACTTCCCTACACCAGGCAGTATCCTAAATTCAAGTGTCTGATCATTCAGTTCTCACAACAGTCTGGTGCAGTAGGTGGTAATCATTTTGTCAGTTCACAGATGAGGAAATGGAGCAGTTTGGACACGTGTCAGAGTTACAGTCTGTGGCAGAGTCAGGAAGTGATTCCAGGTGCTGATGCCTGTCTTCATCGGGTTCTCATTGCTGTGAAGAGGCATCATGACCACCATAGCAACTCTTATAAAGGAAAACATTTAATTGGGGCTACCTTACAGTTCAGAGATTTAGTCTGTTATCTTCATGGTAGGAAACATGGCGGCATGGTGCCGGAGAGAGAACTCAGAGTTCTACATCTGGATCCATAAACAGCAGGAAGAGAGAGTGACACTGGGCCTGGCTTGAGCATTTAAACCTCAGAGCCCACCCCCAGTGACTCACTTCCTCCCCACACCTACTCCAGCAAGGCCACTCCTCCTAATAGTGACCAAGCGTTCAAACACATGAGTCTACGGGGCCTTTTCAAACCACCATAATGCCTGAGCCTCTTCCTTTCAACCTCTCCCCACGTTTCACCTCTGTGTGGTTACTGCTTGAGCATGTCACTCCTGTACCCAGTGGATGCCTGTCGAGCAGAATGTCATGTAACTCAAGTCGCCTCGGTCTGTCAGTGTTTCTCAGTGGCTGCTCATCCCACTGCCAACCCCACTGGGGACAGCTTTCAGTGGCCACATATTTCTTTGTTTTTATTATACTTTCTATAATATATTTCAAAGCATCTTATCCCTGAGCCACATTATTTTAGATTCTGTAGCCACTGGATCTAGCTGTAATACTTTTCTGAACCTTTAGAGCTCATGTTCCTGGGTGTTTGTGTACTTGTTCAAAACTGTAGCATTTGTTATCAGCCCTTTTTTGACCTCCCCCCTTCTCTCTGTCCCCATGACTCTTCACTTGCTGTCAGACCGCATGGTCAGTAATTAGACAAAGCCTTATATCCTCACCCTCTTCAGAGGATCAGAACGTGTGTTCTATTGCTTTGCTCTGCTCACAGCCTGACAGTTCCCTGAGGAAGCCACTGCCTTTGGAGTTTCAGTGGGTGGTAGTCCTTAGGCCCCGGGACAGTAGGATGCAGGATCCATTTGCTGGATTCCACAGGTCCTGTTTCCTGCTCTACTCTGTTTTTCCAGCTCACATACCTCTCCTGGGCACTGTTGCTCTGTAGACATGTCCGCTGTCTTAGCAGTGATCACTCAGGTCCTATTCTTACTTGTTCCTGCATCTACTTCTGTTTCTGTGTTTCACCCAGCAGAGCCTTGCCTTCCTCTTGTCTTTCACCTTTCGTAATCCCTCCACCCACCTTGCCCGGTTCTCTCTCTGCTTCCTTCCTGCATCCCAAGCAGCAAAATGAGGCTGGAGAAAAATGAAACACATGCACATACAAGCACACACGTACACACATACACACATGTGCATACAAACACACACTGTATATTCCCCAAGTCAGTCCATTAGTCTCCTTGCTGGACACCAGTCCTAGCTCACCGTGGGGGCCTTTGTCTATGGTGCTCTTATCTGTGTGGTTTCTAGACCTGACTTCACACCCTGGTTTAAGTCATGCTCAAACCGCACTTCTGCAAAGTGTTTCCTAGTCACCATTTATAATGTGCCCTCCCACCACTGGATTGTCCCAGTGGTCCGCTGTCACATCTTCCTTGTTTCTTAGTCATTCTTTTCCCTTCTGTGAAGGGAAAGAGCCTGTTTATCATGCCATGATCATGCCTAAAGGCCAAAACAGTGTGGTCCAAAGTTTGAATTCCACCATCTGCAAAATGAACGGTACGTGTATCCAGGGATTGTAAATGTTAAAACGGTGTGGTCACTCATGGAGTTCTTATCCTGTCACCATTCAGCTCCCTTCTGGTGAGGTCCAGACAAGAGTATCTGCCTTTTTATCCCTCTCTTGGCTCGTCCAGTTAAGCAACAAGATCGGTCTCCACACATTCTGAATGAAGGAGCTTCCCAGCAGATATGAAGCTAGTGCCAGATCTGGGACCTGAATTATGCAATACCACCCTTGTTTTTTCTCTGATAGGCTGTATACATTGCAGGACTACAATCTGATACCTCATATGTCATTCTGCTACCTGTGGGGCGTTTACCCACCAACCTCACAGTTCCTCAGAGTTTTCTTGAGTGCGAGCAGCAGGAAATATTAGATAGAAGGATTTATTGCGGAGAATCTTGCGGAGATAAACAGATAGAAAATAAAGGATAGCCTCGAGAGGGCCTGGAACCTTTTCCAATGGGCCCCAACTGTTTCTGCCCCAGGGTTTTTATAGAGACGCCAAGGGGTGGAGCAAAAGACCTCCTCCCCCAGCACAGCCAAGTGCAGACCATCTCAGACACCTGCACGCAGGCCCGTGGTCCTAATCATCCTCTATGCGGACCTGCTGGGTAAAGCCATGAGGAACCCGAGAATGGGCTCCCACAGCTACCCCCTACCAGGTTTCCATCTTTGAAATTGGAAATTCTACCTCAATTTGTATCTTCTTTTTCCGCAGTGATAGGATCTACTCTTTATCTTAAAAGTATTGATGGAAATGATTCCCCACCCCACCATTCAGTCTTCCCAAAGGAGCAACCAACAGCCAATAAATGGCAATAAATAGTAGTTGATATTATTGTTGTTATAAAAGAAAAGGCATAAAATTGCAGTTTGTGGAAAGAGTTTAGTTTAGGAGGCAAAGGAAGGAAAAGTTCCTGCCTTTCCTTGTGATGCCTTCTAGAACCCTAAGATCAGCTGGGGAGCTCATCCTCACCACACTGCATGCCAAACAAGGATGACCACCTTCTCTGGAAGCTTTGACTTATAAACTAAGGTACAGTGAATTCTTTGAATAAGAAGCACGAAAAAAATTCCAGCACTGCTTACTTGGTTCTCTAGACTGCTGATATGGCCATAGATTTTACAGTAAAATAGTTTTTGTCCTTTTTTAAAGAGAAAAATTACCATCAGAGTTAGTCCAAGTAGAAAAATTATAGAGGCAGGCTGTGGTTCTGAAGAGCAATCTCTCTCTTAGAGGGTTGACCAGCCAGTATTATAGCGACCTCAGAGAACTCCGGGAGAAATCAAAACACAGGTGCATCATGACTGTAATTGCTACATCGATCTCTTTTTCTTCTGCTGTCTTCAGCTTCTTCTGTGTCTTAAAGATTTTAGTATACAAGTCTTTCATTTGCTTGGTTAGAGTTATTGCAAGGTCTCTCTCTCTCTCTCTCTCTCTCTCTCTCTCTCTCTCTCTCTCTCTGTGTGTGTGTGTGTGTGTGTGTGTGCATGTGTGTGTGTGTGTGTGTGTGTGTGTGTGTGTGTGTTTTGAGACTTATTGTGAAAGGTTTTGTTTTCCTGGTTTCTTTCTCAGCCTGTTTGTCATTTGTAGATAGGAAGGCTACTGATTTTTATGTGTTAGTTTTGTATCCTGATACTTTGCTGAACATGCTTATCAGCTGCAGAAGTTTCCTGTGGAGTTTTTAGGGTCTTTTATGTATAAAATCATATCACCTCCAATTATGGATGCTTAGGCTTCTTCTGTTCCTATTTTATCCCCTTGGTCTTCAGTTATCTTATTGCTAAGACATCAAGTCCTGTGTTGAGTAGGTATGGAGAGAGTGGGCAACCTTGTCTTATTCCTGATTTTAGTGGAATTGCTTTGAGTTTCTCTCATTTACATCAATGTTGAATGTGGGCTTGCTATATATTGCCTTTATTATGCTGAAGTATCCTTGTATCCCTAGTCTCTCCAGAATTTTATTATGAAGGGATGTTAGATTTTGTCAAAGCCCTATTCTATATTTAATGAGATGACTGTATGGTTTTGTCTTTCAGTCTGATTATGTGATGGATTATGTTTGTCTATATATGTTGAACCATCCTGCCATATCTGGGATGAAGCCTATTTGGTAATGGTGGATAATCTTTTTTTTTTGTATTGAAAATAGATTCTTCTCTCATACAATACATCCTGACCACAGTTTCCCCTCCCTCCACTCCTTCCAGCTCCCCCATCCCCTGCCCTAGATCCACTCTCCCTCTTTCTACTCTTCAGGAAAGAGCAGGCCTCCAAGAGATGACAGCCAAACACGACAAAACAAGATACAGTAAGCCAAGGCAAAAGCCCTCATATCGAGGCTTGACAAGGCAACACAATAGGAGAAAAAGAGTCCCAAGAGCAGGCAAAGGAGTCAGAGACACACCCACTCCTACAGTTAGGCATCCCACAAAAACACCAAGCTAACAGTTATAACACACAGGCAGAGGACCTGGCAGACCCATGCAGGCCTCTGGCTTGACACTTCATTTTCTGTGAGCCCTGCTCAGTTGACTCAGTGGGACATTCTCCTGGTGTCTCCCATCCCTTGTGGCTCCTATAATCTTTCCTTACCCTCGTCTGCAGAGTTCTCTGATCTCCAAGGTTAGGGGCCCGATAGAGACTTCCAGTTTAGACTCTCTCTGCGTAATTTCTGGCTGTGGGTCTCTGCACCTGCTCCCATCTGCTGCCAAAGCCTCTCTGATGGTGACTGGACTATAAAAAGAGCCAATGAAACAAAAAGTTAGTTTTTGAGAAAATCAACAAGATAGACAAACCCTTACCAATGCTAACTAAAAGATGGAGAGAAAATATCTAAATTAATAAAATCAGAAACAAAAAGGGGGACATAACAACAGATACTGAGGAAATCCAGAGAATCATAAGAACGTACTTTATAAACCTGTGCTCCAACAAATTGGAAAATCTAAAACAATGGACAATTTTCTTCCTACATATCATTTACTAAAGTTAAATCAAGATCAGATAAACAATTTAAGTAGACTTATAACCCCTACTAAAATAGAAGCAGTCATTAAAAGTCTCCCAACAAAAAAAGCCCAGGGGGAGATGGTTTTAGTATAGAATTCTACCAGACTTTCAAAGAAGAGTTAACACCAATACTCCTCAAATTATTCCATAAAATAGAAATATAAGGAACATTACCAAATTCATGTTATGGGGCCACAGTTACCCTGATACCCAAACCACATAAAGATTCAACAAAGAAAGAGAATTACAGACCAATTCCCCTTATGAACATAGATGCAAAAATACTCAGTAAGATACTTGCCAACCAAATCCAAGAACACACCAAAATGATGGTGAATGTCTTTTAGATTATTAGTTCTTGTATTCAGTTTATATGAGTATTTTGTTGAGAATGTTTGCATCTATTATGTTCATAAGGCAAAATGCTCTGTGATTTGGGGGGGCTAGGTCTTTGTAAGGTTTATGTATCAGGGTAAGGGTTGCTTTATTAAAAGAATTAGGCAATGTTCCTTCAGTTTCTATTTTGCAGAGTAATTTGAAGAGTATTAGCATTAATTCTTCTTTGAAGGTCTGGTAGAATTTTGTGCTGAGTCAATCTGGCCCTGGACTTTTTTTGTTTGGGAGAGTTTTAATTACTGCTTGTAATTTCACTAGGGATTATGGGCCTATATAAATTGGTTATCTTATCTTTATTTATTTCAATAAGTTGTATATAAGAAATATATCAATTTCTTTTCTGTTTTCCAATTTGGTAAAATATAGATTTTTAAAGTATGTCCTTATGATTCTCCTGATTTCCCTGATGTCTGTTGGGATGTCCCCATTTTGTCCCTAATTTTATCAATTTGGATCTTCTTTCTCTTTTATTTAATTTGGCTACAGATTTATCAAACTTATTGATTTTTCTTGAAAAAACAACTCTATTTCATTGACTCTTTGTTCTGTTTGTTGTTGCGTTTATGTTACTGATTCAGCCCCAAGTTTGATTAATTTGTGCCATCTACTCCCTTTGGCTATGGCTATTATCTTGTTTGTTGTTCTTGACCTTTCGGGTATGTTGTTGCTAAAATGAGCTCTCTATTTTTTTTTTTAATGTAGGCACTTAGTGCTATGAACCTGCCTCTTAGAAGCCTCTTCATTGTGTCCCATGGGTTTGGTATATTATGTTTATTCAATTCTAAAATGTTTTTAATTTGCTTCTTAATTTCTGACTTGACCCATTTTTTTCATTCAGTAGTGAGTTACTCGGTTGGAGTTCATATACTTTCTTTTGTTTCTGTTGTTGATATCCAGCTTTAATCCATGGTGGTCACGTAGGATGCTGTTATTTCCATTGTCTTACATCTGTTAAGATTCCCTTATGTCCAAGTATGTGATCAATTCTGGAGAAAGTTCATCAACTGCTCAGAAGAAAGTATATTTGTGTGTGTTTGGGCGAAATGTTATACAGATGTCTGCTGAGTCCATTATATTTGTGACATTATTTAACTCTGACATTCTCTGTTTAGATTTTGTCTAGGTGACCTGTCTATTGGTGAGAGTTGGGTATTGGAATTTCCCTCTGGGTGTGTCAGGGTCAATGTGTGATTTTGGCTGCAGGAATGTTTCTTTTATGTGCTTAGGTGCCCTTGTGTTTGATACATGTATGTTTAGAATTACAATGTCCTCTTGGTGGATTTTTCCTTTGATGAGTAAGTAATGCCCATCCCTATCTCTTCTGATTAGTTTTTGTTTGAAGTCTGTTTTGTCAGATATTAAAATGGATACACCTGCTTGCTTCCTGAGTCCATTTGCTTGAGGCTGGCTTAAGTCCCTTTCTCAGCCAATGAGAATTCTTCTTTATAATCCTGAGTACTGTAGTAGTATTGGGGTGTGCTAACTCTTTGGGACTGAGCGGCTCATCTTCCCAGCTCAGAGCACAGTCCTGCAGGGAACCTGCCTCTTCCTGTGTCAGCCCCATCCCAGGGAAAGACTTATTCCACAGGGCAGCTGAAAGGCCTTCAAAGACCCATCAGCACAGCCGCAGGCCTTTGCATGGGGGGGGGGGGGGTCAGCACAGCCGCAGGACTCCACATTGGGGGTCAGCACAGCCGCAGGACTCCGCATTGGGGGTCAGCACAGCCGCAGGCCTTTGCATTGGGGGGGGGGGTCAGCACAGCCGCAGGACTCCGCATTGGGGGTCAGCACAGCCGCAGGACTCCGCATTGGGGGTCAGCACAGCTGCAGGACTCCGCATTGGGGGTCAGCACAGCCGCAGGACTCTGCATTGGGGGTCAGCACAGCTGCAGGACTCCGCATTGGGGGTGGCCTGTGCATTCTTCAGCGCTGCTGTCTCCACCCTACACAGACACAGATGCTGTTCCTGGCGTTGCTTGCCTGTAAACCTGCTTCACACATCTCGAAGAGGATGAATCTGTTTCCTAGGGAACCTCACATCCAACATAGCCTGTGCCTACATTCTTAGGAGCAATTATGATGATTTCTAAGTTTACTAATGTCATTAATTGCAGGATGAGCACAAAACTCGCATAGTTAAGTGAGTTTCTCTGCTGACCTTTGCCATTTTATCTGATATTTTGCTTATTTCTCAGATGAAGGTAGCTGAATGCCCCCAACACTGTGTTGGTCACCATTTCAGTATTATACCAACGTGGTCATTTCTAGGCAATGGAAGAAGATAACAGGCAGGCAGTGTTGCCTGGCTACTCTAGTAGATGCTGGTTTGTGACTAGAGACACTGTGTTGGTTTCCCAAGGCTGCTGTGAAAAGTTACTACAAATGTGCAGCTTAAAACAGCAGTTCTCTGGACCAGAAGTCTGAGATTAAGAGGCTGGCAGAGTTGACTCCTTCCAAGGTCCTGAAGGCGAGTGGGTACTTCGTCTCTTTCCTGGCTGTGGTAGCTGGCTTCCAGCTGACCATGGTCATTCCCTCCTGGTGGACTCAGCGCTCCAATCTCTGCCTTTTTCTTCCTGTGATGTTCTCTTCTGTATTGTCTCTGCGTGGCCTCTCAAGAGAACATCAGGTCTATCCTACTCTGCTATGATTTTTTAATTAATCCTAATTAATTGCATCTGAAAGGTCTTTGTATTGGTCAGCTTTTGATCTCGTGACAAAACAGCTGAGAAACTCACAGAAGGAAAATGTACTTGGCTCACAGTTTCAGATGGCTCAGTCCATAATGGCCAGCCCCATCACCATGGACAATGGTAAGGCAGGAGATCACAACCAGGAGCATGTGGTGGAGCCACATTGGGTGCCACAGAGGCGAGGAAGCAGGGAGGGAAAAGATGCCCTTTAAGGAACACTCTAGTGACCTCCTCCTTCCAGCAAGGCCCACTTTATAAAGTTTCCACTGCTGCTTACCAACTAGTTGAGCCATGAATTTATCAGTGAGCTAAACACAGAGCTTTAAGCCTTAGGATTTAATGACCTCTCAAAGGCCTCACCTCTGGGGATCAGTACTTCAGCCCTGAGGCTGAGGTCAGGCAGTTTTGAAATCCAAAATTTTAAAACTGTATTTCCACACAAAGGAACATGCTAACATTCTGATGGCTGCAAATTTGGGGGAAGATTTAATTTACCACAGACCAGAGGAGAAATATCCAAGGTTTACTTCCGCCTTGGTACCAGTGTTTATGCTGTTGGTATCTTAACTGTGCTCTCAGGCACACTGATCCAGATGTGTGCAGTGGGCCACACCCAGTGACAGAGGGCTCCTTGAGGATTAATCAAGTAGATAATTACTGTCGCCGAGAGAGAGTTTGTAAAGCAGCAGGATTGAAACTAGGGCAAGGGTCATTACACAGACTCTGACCATTAATTTTTAGTCATACTGAAAACGGAGCTTTGGGATTAAGATTTATTCACTCTCATATCCTTCACTTGCTAATACATGTCAGTTGTGTGCACATGGTGAAGTCATGTGACAAAAAGCCCCAAAGGAGTGTTGTGTAAATATATTTAGTTTTGACATGTAAGGATTCCACAGACTTCAGGCGGTGAGCAAGTATGACAAATGCCATCTGTGGGTTCCATTGCACATGGGGGATGATGTCCTATATACCTACAGGAAAAATCACTTGGCCTTTTAGAAGCAGAAAAGAACCCTCTGCCTCTGTTTTCTCCCATCACCCATTTCTATGTCAACCCACTTCACAATAAAATCAAGGACATTTTAATATACATTATACATAATTAATATATATGTATCTCTATATGTGTGGATGTGTGTGTCTATTTTATATAGATATATGGATATAGTGTGATGATATTGTGTCCCCCAACATATTGTGCACCCTAATAAACTTATCTGGGGTCAGAGAACAGAACAGCTACTAGACAGACATAGAGGCCAGAAAATGGTGGCACACACGCCTTTAATCCTATCACTTGGGAGGCAGAGATCCATCAGGATCTCTGTGAGTTCAAGGCCGCACTGGAAGCAGCCAGGCATGGTGACACACCTTTAATCCCAGCACTTGAGATCTCATGTCTTGAGTGGGAAAGACACACACCTTTAATCCCAGGAAGTGATGGCAGGAAGCAAAAAAGGTATATAAGGTGTGAGGACCATGGACTGGAAGCTATTTAGCAGCAGTTCAGCTGAGATCCATTTGTGTGAGGACTCAAGCTTTCAGTCTGAGGATTCGTGGAAACAGGATCAGATGAGTTGTTGAGGTGAGGTTTGGGCTGTGGCTTGTTCTGCTTCTCTGATCTTTCAGAATTCACCCCAATAGCTGGCATCTGTTTTTTTTATTAATAAGACCTTTTAAGACTCATGTTACAATATATAGATGTAGATATATATAAAATAGAGAGTGAGCGGGCAAGAAGAGGCTTCCTGGGCCAGTCAGAGACATTAAGAACACACCTAAAACGCCATTCCTGAGCATATCCTCACATAAACTATTATACTCTCTTCTTGGTAAGCAGGAAGTTTCCTGTAGCCTGCGTATCTCTAAGAGGCTTTACCTCAGGACTTTCTAACGTTTGCATTGATTTCTAATCATCTTCTCTACCATAGAATAATGTCTGAACTTGGAACTTGCTTCCTACTTTAACTCATAGACACTAGAAAACTGGTCTCATCCCTTTAGATCCAGTCCAAGACTGTAAAAGTACCCAGGAAGGACAGGAAGAGACCTTGACACACAAAGCCCCAGGCTCCCCTGCCATGGTTCACCAAACCAAAGGAGAGGAAACAGAGTTAGTGAGGTCGACCCAGATGAAATTGCTGATATTCAATTAATTTTGACTAAGAAAAATTATACTTGTGAATTATTTAACCTATTATAAAAATTTATAACCTCACAAGTTAGGTTTTATAACCTCTGTTTTCTGTATGGAAAACTTGAGGCACAAAAAAGTTAAATAATATACCCAAGATCATGTCTGGTTTAAAACTAAGTCTGATTCACGTGCAAAAAATCATTTAAGTCTAATGAAATATTTCTAGACATTATAGTATGATATTTCCAAATTCTGTTGTTGAGGTCTTGAATTTGAACACTCTAATCTGCTCTCAGATCTCAAGGAACAGGGGCTTGTTACAAATTTTGGTCCATGTGATCAGGAATGTTGGAGCTAGGTAGCACTTGGAGTGATGTCGGTGGGCTAGCCATATCCATAGCAACAGGAGAGATTAGGGTGAAGAAAGGAGCCCTTGAGAAGATCATTCAGTGTGTGTATCACTGTCGTGTCCTGTGGAAAATCATCGACACTGTTCACTGGCAGCTGCGCAATCCTTGCTTGCCTTTGTATAAAGAACAAATAAGCATCAAGCATTCAATTCTGTTTCCTATTTTGTGGTCTAGTTGAGAAGCAGAGAAACAGTTATTTCAGATACTCCAAGTAGTGAAGCTCTGGTCCTTGTAGGGTTAATGTCTGGCTTTCTAGGAAAACTGTCATCCAGAATGACTCATTCTCTCTGTCCAGGCAAGTTTCACTCTACAGTGCTGATGTGCATTTCTGTACAAGTTAAATAAGCTCTTTCATTCAGAATTTTGACCATGTTCTTCTTACTTGTAATAGGTTGTGATTGGTATAATAATCATAGCAGAAAGTCATTTATTATGCTGGATCTATTAACATTTGATTCCTCATTAAGAATATTGCCAAATCTGCACTTCATTCTTTCTGCTGACACTGAGTTTTCACAGTGCTTCTTGATTTACTTTTATGGTGGAAGTTTCAGAAGTAAATGTTTTAATTTAATGTGCTCTAAGCCTAACAGTTTTCCCTAGGACACAGTGATTCCCAAGAGGGGTTTGTGGTGCCGGTCTGAGAGGATCTGCATACCTTGATACACTGACCAAGCCCCAATCCCAGCATCTCATCTCGGCGCTTAGCAGAGACTCAGACCTGGCCAAGGAGAGTGTGAGGGGCTGATGAGGGCCCTGTCTTCTTCTCCTGGGACGTCTAGCGGTTTCTCAGACAAGCCTTCTGCGTTGTTCCTCTATGTTCAGATTTCCCTTTCTTCCGGGAATCTCTATGCTTCCTCAGTTTCCTGGTGAACTGCCCATCCTCCTGTGTCCCCTCCACTCTCACTTTCAGGGTTCCTTGCATATTTATAGAGAATTTCTCTGTCAACACCTAGCTACAGTCAGCTGTGAGGGGCACTGGCTGCACCACACTCTACCCTGATGCCTACCGTTACCTTTTGAATAGAATTGTCCTGGCAGCCATGTTCCCAAGGTGGCATTTTGCATTAATGACACATTATGCTTTGGAATAAACTAGTCTGAGAAATCACAACACAATCTTAATTTAACTTCCTTGTTGCTGTCTATTGATCTGCTCCACATTGAGGTTCTGCTCATATCTTCCCACAAGTCTCAGAGGTTTGCCTTGCCTACAATTTGGAAAAGAAAGAAAAGGAAACATGCATGCATTCATGACTATCCACTTATTGTGTGTGTTAAACACACCTTGGTCTTAGAGAAAGTCTGTTCTGTGCAGCACATGAGGCCCACAGATAAGATCTGATGAAAGCAGAACCCACTGTGAATAAACGGAACATCCTCAGCAGCTGTGCTGATGTGCAGCACGAGGTGTTTGGCATCGGGGATGTGCCTTCCCACACAGAATTCTCACCTGAAAAGCTGAATTTCCTAATTAACTCATTTAAGCCATTAACAGAGATTCCTAAACTATCACTTTGCCCTCAAATAGCTTCCTTTTGAGTTGATGGAGCAGAGAACAACTCCACAGCTAAGTGAGAGCTGTGTGGATGCTATTTTCAGGACAGCTGATCTACCATGTCACATACTTGCTATATGTCTGTGGATAGCTACCTAAATTCTTCTAGTCCTTGTGTCAACACTGGGAGTAAGCCTCCTTCAGCTTTATCTTACCCATCAGACATTTGAGACAAGAGAAGTGGTTTGACCAAGCTCACATCTGGATTAGAGAACAGCCTGAATCCAGAGCGCTGGCTGCTGGATTTGCCTCTCAGCACCAGCATAACTCCCCATTGATCCCTGAAAGAAGCGAACTGCTCCACCGGATAGAGTGAGAAGGTCCTGGAGTGGCCCAGGATGGCCTGGACTAGTTCCTAAGGGTAGAAAGGATGGAGCTGGGTCTTCTGGTAATGGGTGGTGCCGGCCTCTACTCTAGGAGGGCCGAAAACGTGGCACAGGCCCAGCCCTGTGCTTGAGCGAGACAGGAAGATGACTGATGTGGCCGGCACACTCGTTCCTCATTTAGCACTGCTTTTCACGGCCTGGAAAAATGGTCTCCATTTTCAGATTCACACGTGAAGCATGGTAGTTAAATTGCTTTTGTGCTGAGATGCTGAGAAGAATATAGATTATTAAAACTCTCCTTATGGCAATTATTTCATAGATAATCTGTGTCAAGTGTTTGAAAAGTACTACCAGGAATCAATTTTTAAAGATGATCCATTCAAAACCACCTCCTATCAGCATTTATAAATCGTTAACCAATTCCAACAGCATGAGATCACACTGTTCCGTTTTTCCTTTGGTACCTAACTCCTGGGCTGTAAAACTGACACTAAGGTGGCTGCTATCACAACTGAGCCTCCTCACTCCCAAGTCCCTGCCATGTAGTAAAAAGCAAGTTTCAATCAAGCAACATAGAATACTACAGACTTGAACCTTCAGCATACATGAATGGTTTTGAATGTGCGCCTTTATGTAATAAGAACAGAGACACATGGAGATGTGTCCTCAAAGGAAAGTACTTAGTATGATGTGAAAGTAATTGACAGTTGGGTCCTTCAGAGCCTCCAACCAGTTCTGTGAGTTGTTTATTCCTTTACCTGTTCCCACAGACGGTACCTTATTCTCTCTGAATAGACTTCCAGAATGGTTTTGCCTTGTTTTTGAGGGTATTCCATCAGCTTAATTAATTTTTTTTACTGAAGATTCTCCTACTGAATGAAGCCAGCTAATGTACCTTTTTTATTTATCATTTCATGTAAGGGAAAAGTCAATCAGTAAAGAACATGGTTTCCAGCCTCACCCATTTTTCAAGACTGATAGTGAAATCCAAGAATCTGATTTTGGCTTCTGGAAGCCTGGGACTTGCTGATCCTATGGAATCCAATGTATTTGATTAGCTATAAACAAACTACTGCACTGACTTAATTCAAGACTCAGTAAATTAATTCAGTTTTATTAATGTGACTAAAAAACTAAATTTTCTATCAAGCTAAACAGTCATCAAACTGCAAATGCCAAACCGTTCATATTTATAGAGAGGTCTGGTAAGAATAGCATTAAATACATGTTAGAAGTGAAACGCTGGAGTGATTAATGTGCAGTTGTTTGCATTTTTAATAGTTCACTCATATATCAGATTAGTATTTGTGAATACTATCAGACTATTCTTTCGCTGTCAAAACACTCATTACTGCTGACAGCTATAACATAGCTGCATTAATCCTTAATTCCTTGATTCAATTTTCTAATTGATTTTTTGGCATGTGATGGTGGCTACTCAGGCCCATGTGATCTTATTCATCATATCCCATAAGAATGTTCTTTAAATTATAACGGCCATTAAAAGTGCCTGAGCAGGAAAAAAACATTAGCAAGCATTAGAAATTTTAAATTTCATGATACTTAGGCAAAGTACTAGGTACTGCTATGTCAGATATTCTAGAGTTTGTCCATAAATTATATAAATCATAGTCACAAATTATTAAAGAGGAAAAGGACCCTGAAAGTCACTCAGCCTACTGGTTCACTTTACGTTTGGAGGAAGTGACGTCGTGGCACACGGACAGACAGTGCAAAGCTGACCCGGGGACTCGCTTGTTCCAACACTCGTGTGTTTTTGTGGCTATGTGGGGGGTGTTTGTGTGGATGTGTTTATGTCAGGGGTGTTTCTTGTGGTTTTTTTAGTGTGCTTTTTTCCTTTGCTATTTATTTTTGGTTTGTTTCATTTTTGTTTGCCTAGTTTTTTGTTTGTTTGGTTGGTTTGGTTTGGTTTGCTTTTTTTTTTCTAAAAAGAGAGAGAGAAAGGGCTTAGAGTTTGGTGGGTGGGGAGGCAGGGACAATCGGGGAGGAAGAGTGGAGGGGGAAAGCGCAATCAGATTCTATTCTATGGAAAAAATTGTTAAAAATTTTAAATAAAAAAAGTGTATAAAATTATCAAATGATTAATTAAAATATTTTTAAAATAAATGGGCATACATATATAATTTTTATAACTAAAATCCTCAGTTGGTTTCTACTACTCATAGCCAACTGAAGGGATGAGAGAAGCCTTGAATTTTAAAAATGTACTCTTAATAAAATTGTATATTTAGAACGTAGAGTAGCCTGATAACATTGCAGCTAGAATTTCAATTAAAAACCTACGTATTCAAATCCTGATCTGCCCCAACTGCCTGGGTTACTTGGCAGTATCAGCTGACCTCTCTGAACTCTAGTTTCTTTATCTGTGTAATAGAAAATAACACTTTCTCCTAGTAAGCCAGCTACATAGTTACACATAGCAATGTGTGTGAAATGCTTAGCAGCACACAGAGTACCTAAAGTACTCAGTACATGTTAGTAGTTGTTATTTCCAGTGTTTTATTGTCCCTCCAGTACCCTTAAGCAGATATTGTCATGTCGTCGTACTGTTGGCTGGCTGCTGCCCCTGTGACAAGCTTACCAGCTCCTATCTCCCCTCTTTTACTCATGTGGTATTCACCACAACATGCTACAGACAAGGCAAAGACTAACTCAGGCCTGCTCGGGAACTCATGGACACCCAACATATGCCCCAATACCTGTATTAAAAGGCTGAGAGACACGTCCCCCAGGTCAGCATAATGCTTGGGCATTTCAAAGAGAGGGCATAAGAATGAGAAACTTGATTTGGGTGGTATTAAGTGGCACACACCCACGACCCCAGCACTGGGGAAGCGCCAGCAGGAAGACCATGACCTCCACGGACAGCTTCATAGCGAGGTGACACCGATGTGGCTTTGAGGGGTGTCTGTCTGACAACCATCCTTATGGTCTTGCTCTAAACCTTCACTTCTTACCTATGAATCCGAACCCTGCACGTGAGTGAGCAACTGGTCTGAGAGCATCAGATATTCTGTTAAACCCGAGGCCTGCATGCCACGGGATTCCAGGGATGACCTCTCTGGGGTTTCCAAGCAGGTGAAGAGGAAACCTTTAGCTAGCTTTGCCCTTTGGCGTGTTCTAAACCTGCAGGGACTCATGTCACAAATGACAGTCTCACTTTCAGAACATACTATGTTTCAAGATATATCCCGAAACTATTTGTGATTCCAGAAGCTTCTCTGGTTATTTGTCTTTAGTAGCTAAAAAAGACTGGGAAGGATTTGCCATAACATTTGTGACCCGTCATAATGACGACTTGAAAAACCTCCAGCAAAGCAGCAGTTCCGTGTGGGTGTCCATGCCGCGTGCTTCCTGAACTAGGGCTGCAGCACGTTTCATCATTGTCAGTGTTTTCTACACCAGCTCTCTGCAGCACAACAAACAGGAAATGCCTTGCAGTCAGTCCTGCTGCCGAGTGCTGCAGGCAGCAGCAGATCTGAGCCTTATCTCCCCTCAGGGCGGCCCTGGAAAATCCACGATAAATTGCAAGGTTCTCTGAGCGTGTTATGTCATTGTGAAGTGACGGTGATTCACAGCTACATGTCTGTCACAAAACAACTGACAAACCTCAGGTTATCCAAAATATTATCATGTGTAGCATGTTGCCACTTTCTTTTGTAAATTTCTAATGTTATATAGTGTTTCTTTCTTTTTTTTAAATTTAAAACCCCATATTTAAACTGATATTGTCACAAATTCTTTCACAAAATTTTTAATTATGTGAATTCCTTCCAGAAGTGTCAAAGAACTGGCTAGTAACTAATATTTTAAACATAATGAATAATTCATGTTTTGCTAATATCCTTCTATGAAAATTCTTGGAGCTGAATATAGACCAAGTTGTAAGCCAATTTGCTTTTAAAATAGAATTTTAATCTCCTTTTTTTTTTCTGGAACTCACTTGGTAGCCCAGGCTGGCCTCGAACTCACAGAGATCCGCCTGGCTCTGCCTCCCGAGTGCTGGGATTAAAGACGTGTGCCACCACCGCCCGGCCTAATCTTTTACATAGCTTATCAACACAGAGAGGTTTTTAAAGGTATTTTCTATATGATCACAGCAAAAGTGAGAGTGAGAGAATTAGTCTAGGAATGATTCTACAAACTGGGTGTTGTGGCACGCGCCTTTAATCCCAGCGCTCAGGAGGCAGAGGCAGGTGGATCTCTGTGAGTTCAGGGCCAGCCTGGTCTACAGAGTGAGTTTCAGGGCAGCCAGGGCTACACAGAGAAACCCTGTGTCTTCTTCAAAAAGAAGAAGGAGAAGGAGAAGGAGAAGAAGAAGAGGAGGAGGAGGAGGAGGAGGAGGAGGAGGAGGAGGAAGAGGAGGAGGAGGAGGAGGAGGAGGAAGAGGAAGAGGAGGATAGTGATTCTACAGACTAGGTCTTCCATAGGCATAATGGCATAATTCCTGTGCCATGGTCCGGTTTCTCATGCCCTTTGTCCTCCGGTGCGGTCTCTGTAGTTTAAAGTGTTGCATGATTAAGCAGTATTCCACCAGAAACTCACAGTTAAACTTACAGTTTACTAAGTTTTCCTTCAGTTGGTCTTTTGGAATTTACAGTCTTTCCTGTAGTGTTAAAAGGTAGGAAGCCAGGTGGCGGTGGCACACGCTTTTAATCCCAGCACTCAGGAGGCAGAGCCAGGCCATCTCTGTGAGTTCGAGGCCAACCTGGTCTACAGAGCGAGCTCCAGAACAGGCACCAAAACTACACAGAGAAACCCTGTCTCAGAAAACAAAATGTAGGAAGGTAGCCTGGCAACAAGATTCCCAAATGGACTCCCAAACCATTGATTTTTTCCTAAAGCCCCACACCAAACCACACCATTTCTCAAAAATCTTTAGTCATATTCAAATTCTGCCATTCTAGTTTCTGTAATCAGTTTTTTTAATGACTTTGGATAAACTAAATGTATTGCTTGTTGCACTTAGCGCTAGAAAACAAAAAAGCAAAGATAACCTTGTCTGTTGATACAATCATCAGTTTTTCTTATCTACAATGAAAGAGATTTTGATATTTCTAATAAATTACTATCATTTAAACCTGGAATTCATTTTACATTCTCTTGGTATATTTTAGCAAATTGACCTTTACATCTATTTTGCATCTATTAAATTAAAATACATTTCAGTTGCCTAGAAATATGGTTGGAAATTTCATAGCATTTTTTCAGTTAGTCTTGCCATATGACAAGCCTATTCTCTAAATATTTACATCATTGGATAATACCTATGTATTTATGCTAATTCTGACTTAACATTTCCAAAACTTAATCTGTTAAATTAAATGTAAACTTTAAAAGTATCAGACCATCAGATCGTGTAACTTGGTGCCAGTAAAACAGCATGGCTGATCGCACTATCTTGAACATTTTAAGGCCCTTCGCTTCCCACCCTGGCCGCTGCCACCTTTGTATTGAAAACTTCCAAAATATATCTATAGGAGGAAAATTTTATACATGAGATTTATGTTGCTATAAAGGAGAAATCCTTTATAACCACATAAAAGTGTTGTAACTGGGAACTCAGTCTAAGTTTTACATAAAAGGAGACATATTTTATCTTTAATGCCTCATTAAGCTTTCTGGAAATGGCAATATTCTAGAATATTCTAGGTGAATGATTACATATGTCTATATTTCTTCAAAAGTTCAAATATCTTAAGTAGAAAAAACTGAATAAATTATTTGTTCTAATAATTGAAGGTATTTTTTCTGTTATTTGTCTTTCTTCTATTTAATTTTTGCCTTTATGCAGAGGTACCACTTTGACATATCAGCTGACTCCCACCTCTAATTCTTTAAATAATGTAGCCCACACTGCCATTCCCAGGCTAAGATGATAACCTGTAATGTCTCAAAAGTCACTTTAGTTATTTTGAGCCCAAAATATGTATATAATTGTGTGCAAGTGGGAAAGAGGTGAGTGTGCAGGTATGTGTATGTGAAGTGCATGTTTATAGATATATAGATACATAGATAATGGAACTCTCCATTATATATGGAGTTCCCTTAAGCCACATATACAGAAATAAAGAACAGAGATGTGGTCACTAGGTCAGGAAGGGATAGAGAAGTCGGCATAGAGCAATGACCATAAACCTAGGTTGATAAGGTGACTGAATCTAGATATCTGTTGTACAGCAGGAGGGCTGTATGTAACAACATTATATTGTCTGCTAAACTGCTAAAAGGGTAGACTCTTGAATGTTGGCAATTTGCTTGACATTGGCAATAATGTCACTTGTGTTTGGTGTATTCAGCATGCATACATGGAACTCGTCTTTAAAGATAGATATGCCAAATCTATTTGCAAAGAAATGCAAAGAAAATTAGCCAGGCCATGTCACCTATGCAAACTTACAGTGGGTTTTCCTTTTCAGGGTGCACCTAAACCAATAGCCATAGAACCCTGTGCTGGGAACAGAGCTGCCGTCCTGACTGTGTTCCTGTGTCTACCGAGAGGATCATCAGGCGCTCCGCCCCCTGGGCAGTCAGGTATGATGCATGAGCCAACAGTAGTTAAACCCACTCGGCTGAGAGGACAAAACAGCTGCACTGAAGTCACTGTTGTCAGGACCCTGACCAGGTTCTAACTCAGAACATGATAATGAACTCTTATTAGCATGTAAACTGTCACACAAATATGTGCATTCTATACTTAGGCATTCACCAGTGTTTCCTGTATAAACACCTGTTGATGTATGTGTATTTGTGTAGTGTGTTGTAATTTGATTGTTGTGAGAACACTCACTAGCACGGAAACAAGTTCTTGATGCTTTTGGCCAGCTTCCTTTTTCCTAGTATGTGTGGCTTATAGGAAGCCAAATTGTAGCTATGATGAAAACTTTGCATTGTTGATGTGGAACCAACCCAGGGGAGTGTGTGTTTAGGAGACTCAGTGCCATCAGGAGACAACAGCTCATTGCGAACATCTCGGTGTGAGTGGGATGGGCTAGGCGCTCTCTTTCCCTCAGATGAGCGCAGTGAGTCCTGTTCTGAGTCACAGTTCCCTGCCTGAAAAGCATGTTTTGGTTTTGGAGCTGATTGTTTAAGTATGGTCTTGGAGTTTCCTCATAGCTAGGATGCCATCCATACTGTAAACACACTCAATGTGAATGTAATTGGTAGTCTGATCACATGCGACACTCATTTCTCTGTTTACATGTTATAGTCCATCTATCCAAAAGAAATTTTTTTATATTATGATTGTCTTTTCTGGTCAACTCTAAATGAAATGAATGTTTTCAAGAGCAAGAGAGATTCCAGATCTTTCTCCTCAATTCCTTTATACATAAAACAAAGTGCCAGGGTCCTGGCAGCTTCTGTGACTGTAATGGATAATGAACTTGCCTCTCTACTTACTTATCTTTGCTTACTCCCCAACTTAACTTTGACCTTGCCGTGGTTTGTATTTATCCCCTCCCAAAATGGAAAACATACCTCTTTACATCTTTTAAGCTCTAAGTATCTTGTGCTACCAAACTACCCTATGTGAACAGTTCCCAACAGCCTTCAATTCCTCATTTACAACACTCTTGAGGTCGTCTTAGTGCAAGAATTTCTATCCAAAAGTCAACAGTAAATGTTTACTCAAAAAAGAGATCCTATGCACACCCTCTTAAACACTGGGTGGGTGTCTGTTCTTTCAGCACTACCCCGGTGAACAGCGCACAGGAGAAGCTTTGACACTGGTCAGATGTGATGGATATTTATAGTTCTGTGCCCAGCTAATGGAAGCATGGCTCTAAAGCTGGGAAGATTTCCAAAACAAATACTTCACTAATGAAAACAAGCCAAGGTGATATAGACCAAGGTTCCTCTTGATCCCTGACAAGCTGCCTTACTGACGGGGAGAAGTAAAGGCAGCTGCCAATGTTCTCTCTGTCCCTTTAACCTCTGAGATCCTCTTTGCCTGGTTTTAAAAAGCCTCGTATTTGTGTGGACCATCACTGTAGCTGTTTGCTTGTGGGGGAGGCATTATGATTCCTCGTGATAATGCTGCTTTAGCTGTGGTGTCTACACAATGCTCTCCTATTTTTCACATCTGATCTTCATGACAAGGCTGTGAACTAGGTAGTATAGAGCTCTAGGTGAGAGGAGTTAGGAGTAGAAAGCACTGTGATTCTATGCTCAAGGAATAATTGGAGTTGGGGAGACAAGGGTAGAGAGCAGAGGAAGAAAAATAGTACTGCTAGCCGTCCATCTGGAGCAGAGAACTATTCTCTATAATTAACAGCCCACATCTTCATAAATTGAAGCATTGGAATTGATGATGATGATGATGTCTACAGGGCTGCTCTAGGTAGGTAGATGAAACACTGAAATAGTTCTCATACTTTCTCCAGAGCCTGGAAAGTGAAGCATGTGGTGTGTGTCTCTGTGCATTATTCAAGACAATCTTGTTGCTTGTTTCGTTTTTTAAAAACCTAATAAATTTGCCCAGATATTCTTGGAGGAGTAAGAATGTTCTTTGGTACTATCCTTCAAGATACATGATATACTAATGGGTGGATAGGATGATGGTTGATTGACAGGTATGAAGCAAGCAAAGTAAAAATGTCAATGGGAGACTCAAAAGTGATGGGAATACCAGCATCCATTATGTTCATAATAAAATTCAACTTTGCTATATCACTGATTTTTTTTTATAGTAAAACCTTTGGATAGAATAGAATAGCAATCTCGTGACTGTGCTGGAAAGCAGAGTCTGTGGGTTCCTTCAGGACAGCCACCTTTCCCAGACCTGTTCTCGCCCATTTAGCACACTAATGTTGAGGGTGGACCTTCCTCCCAAATCCACTCAGACTGTCACAGACTGTCTCCATGAAATCGGTCACACATAGAGGACACTTACCAGGCTTCTGAGTCTTCTTTGGTCCTGTCAGGGTGACAGTTAAGTTCACCACCATACTCTTTCTTAAAATTTGCATTTAGCACCTGGCAGTAAGTGTCAAGAAACACACTCTAGTGGCCATCTCCTGCAGGGGCAGCTAGTGCTCTTATGGGATTCAAAAGTGCTTTGCCTCTTTCTACTAACAACTATTTCTGTAATATTTAATGAGCAGGGGTGTCCTTTTTGTGTATGTCTTGAAAATGTGAACTGCCTTTGGCCTTCATCGAATCTGAGATCAAAAGAAAAACTGCATGCCCTCTGGATTACTCAGGTGCTAATCTTTTTCTTGGTATTATCTGTTCACTTTTTAAAAAACATACAAAGTAATGGGTTTCCTTGGGACATTTCTATACAAATATGATGTCATTAAACTTTGTTCTTATTTGCCCTCCTCATGGTCTTCTTTCCAACCCACTGCTCTCCCGTTCCCTTTCTCCTGCTTTCTCTACATAGATTCTATTCTCCTTTCTTGACACCTCCTCTTTAGACTTCTTCCTAATCTAATCTTTCCAAGGTGTAAGTGAGTGTGTATGTGTGTGTGTGTCTGTATATGTCTGTGTGTCTGTGTGTATGTCTGTTGTGTGAACATGTGTATAAATGTGTGTGTCTATATATACGTCTGTGTGTGTGTTTTGTTTTTCTATATATATTTCAGTGCTCATGAGTAATTCTCCCCTTAGGTGGCTTATAAGTAAAGCACACGATATTAAATGGTTTTTTGTTTGTTTGTGTTTGATGTCTGTAGAGTTGGACTAATCAGGTACCTTGCTCATCCAGCAAGCGTGTGTTTCCTGTGAGCAGCCTTGCCAACTACACCAGACTCTGAGGTTACCGTGAGATCTGTACTGTTGGCATGTGTTCACCATGCAGCCCCTTTCTCTCCTCACCTCACAGTTGCTGCAGAACCTGCATCCATGAAAACATGACACATGAAGTAGCTCTGCTGCCTGACACTGAACCAAGCTTGTCTCCAGTCACTCAGACAGTACTGTCCCCAAGCATTTTAGAGTCACATTAGGATGAAATATGGACAAAGGAAGTAGACCTCTGGAGAAGCACAAATTAGAAAAGATAATGACTACTGACTCTGATGGAAGATTATGGATTCCACAGTTTATGAAGTCCTCCTAATGAGAGGCAGCTTAACGTTCCTCACTGGATTAAAAGTCCCAGGCCCCAAATGTCTACTGATAGAATGAATCCATGTGCTTCAACTAAAACCAAACTTTTACTGTGACCCAGCCTCCTGCATGATTTATTTTTGAAGATTTTGTTATTGGTGTGTGTGTGTGGTGGTGGGACACGCACATAGTGCAGCACATGTGTGAGGTAAAAGGTAGCCTTATGAGGTCTCTCCTTTCCTTCTACCTTTATGTGGGTCCCAGGGGTGAAACACAAGTTACACAGTTAGTTCAGCTGCTGACTCCTCAGCATATGTGGGATGTCTGACATTAACAAGGAAAACAGTGCTGGGAAGTCTAAGACTGTGGTATCTCAATTTAGGTTTAGACAGTTGGGCAAGATGACCAGACATTTTTGGAATAATCTACAAGTATTGCATAAAGTTTAAAATGATATTCTAGCCACAGCGTCATTGATTCATTTCCTGTTTAAAGCAATGATAAAAAAGACCTTTGAAGTTAAGGGGGGGGGGGCTAACAATTCTGGGCCATCTGTTGTATTAAGATACATAAACATGCATGTGTATATGTGTGCACACACACAAAGTATGTACCCGTACACATACATACACACCATGCACACACATATATATACACAAACATACTTACTGCTTCCAGACCCTTTGTGAAGCTGCTGTGACTCCCCTTTTTATCTGAATCTCCACAGAGAGTGAATAACTTGGCCAGACTCCATTCAGCTAATAGATGAGTGAGCTGGAATTCAAACCTAGGGCCTTTGGACCCTCAGCCTGTAACCACTGTGACCTCAATACAAACATGAGGTGCTTCTATATATAGCTCTCAGTCCTGACAAAAACAAACAAGCAAACAGACAAACTTAAATCTAGTCAAGAAAGACATGGAGGGTCTGTGCTAATCAGTGGGCTGTGGAGAGCAAGCCAGATTCATTGGTCTTTCCTGGTGATTTCACTGTAGAAATTTGATAAAATGCAAATATGTGCTTGTCATACCATACATGCTAGGAAAGCCTGGTTCTGTGTGTCATGACAACAGGAGTGTATGGTGACATGAGAAGAACTCAGCATGTCAGTTATAGCAACAGAGTTACCAGTCCTGAGGTGGGGACCAGGCTCGCCACTAACTAGTTGTGGTGATATTGTGTTCCCCAATATATTGTGCACCTTAATAAACTAATCTGGGGTTGGAGAACAGAGCAGGCACTAGACAGACATAGAGGCCAGAAAATGGTGGCACACACGCCTTTAATCCTAGCATTCCAGAGGCAGAGATCCGTCTGGATCTCTGTGAGTTCAAAGCCACACTGGAAACAGCCAGGCATGGTGACTCACGCCTTTAATCCCAGGAAGTGATGGCAGGAAGCAGAAAGATATGTAAGTCGTGAGGACCAGGAACTAGAGGTCTTTTTAAGCTTTTGGGCTTTTAGCAGCAGTTCAGCTGAGATCCATTCGGGTGAGGACTCAGACAGAGGCTGCCAGTCTGAGGAAACAAGATCAACTGAGAAATTGGTGAGGTGAGATTGGCTGTGGCTTGTTCTGTCTCTCTGATCTTTCAGCGTTTACCCCAATACCTGGCTCCCAGGTTTGTTTATATTAATAAGACCTTCTAAGTTTTGTGTTACAACTCGCTGTGTCATTTTCTTGTGACTGGGCTGTAGTCTGAAGATTCTCTGACTCACTCCAAACTGACTACACAGTTCTTTCTTCTACAAACTGCTGTTGTGTTTATTCGGTCATTTAACGGGTGCTTCCGGTTGCCTGGGACCAGCAAGGAATCTTTATTTTCCCATGCACCCCTTACCAGTGACAAAGATTAGTTAGCTTCTCTCTGAATCAACCTTTCTGTTACTGTGATAAACACTGTGACCCAAAGCAACTTGGAGAGGACAGGGACTGTCTCAGCTCACAACTCTGAGCTCACACTCCATCACTGAGGGAAGTCAGACCCTGGAGCAGGAACTGGAGCAGAGACCATGGCTGCTCACTGGCTTGTTCCCCCTGCCTGCTTTCATGTCCCATGCAGGGCAAGGGCCCAGGGGTGGCACCACCCTCAGTGGGCTTGGTACTCCCACATCAGTCATTATTCAAGAAAATAATGACTGCTTACAGACTTGCTTACAGGCAATCTGTTGGAGGCATGATTCCAGCTTGTAGCAAGTTGACAAAAACAACCACAACCTAGCTAGCACAGTGTCACTTTTAAATGTGTGTGTGTGTGTGTGTGTGTGTGTGTGTGTGTGTGTATGTGTGTGTGTAAAACCTGAGTCCATTTAGTGTTGCTCTTTTAGGGCTGACCACTTGGTATTGGACCAGCTGGGGCTTCATCCCTGAGGAAGACTGATTCTTTCTCTCAGTAGTCATTAGCTGTCTTGTGAGATTTTCTCCCTCCACGGTGGCATGTCAGCTGGTGCTGTCATTGTCCAGGTCTTGTGTGGGCAACCACAATGCTGAGATTTCATGGGTGCAGGTTCATTGTCATGGAGAGAACAGACATCCTGGCGCTCTGCCCTTTGGGTCTTTCTGCTCTCTCTCCCACGATGTTCCCTTGGCCTTAGGTATCGGGTTTGTGGATCTCTCCATTGGAGCCTGGCACTCATGACCAGTTGGTCTCTAAATTCTGACCTCTTGTGGATTTCTGTGATGTCCTCGTCTGCTACAAAAGAAAGATGCCTTTTTGATAAGACGTCAGAGCTACTCTTATCTGTGGGAGTAAGGACAAATGTTTAGAATGCAGTTAGACATTATAGTGTTTAGGAAAGTGGTAGCAGTAAGTTCTCCTGTACTTAGTTAGGGTTACAGGGCCAGAGGTGAATCCCCCCTGTTGAGCGGGCTGTAAATCCAATTCAACTGCTGTTGTTTACTCCCAAGATGTAAGTGCCACCTTTGGGGCTGTCTTGCCATGCTGGTCATTGTGAACAGGCATCAGAGCTGAGGAGGATGGTTGCGTTTCTCCCTTGGCAGCTGGCATAGTGTCTTATGGGTACTATGAGAGCTAGTCCCCAGGGAGGCTCTGGGTCAGATCCAGCTCAGTTGCTCATCTGAAGTGCATGGTGTCTTCAGCAATAGGGACTTACCTTCAACTTCTGGAAGGGAACCAAGGGCAATGGCAGTAGCCTGTATTGTTTTGGGTACCTCTTGGACTCTTCAGACAAATGTCTTGAAAGGCTTCTCATGCCTGGTCCTTCGGCATTTTTTAAATATAGTCTATGGCTCTTCTTGAAGAAGTACTGTCATCTCAAGTGGCATAATTTCATTCAAATATATGCATGTATAACATTTAATTTTGTGAGAACATGTAACAATATGATTTCACTGACTTTCTAAGATATCCTCAGTGTTATTTATCCCCCCACCTACCTACCCTCCCAGTTAAAGGTCATCCTTTCCCCATTTCCTCCCTCATATCACCTGTGTCCTGCCCCTTTCTAGAGCCCTGCCCTCACCCCATGGTCCCCTTTTACTGGTCTCCATGGTTACTCCAGATTATATACTCACATCTAAAGTTTTGAATCTAGGAACCACAAAGACAGAACATGAGGCATTTGTCTTTCTGGGTCTGGGTTACCTCACTCAGTATAATATTTTCTAGTTCCATCCATTTATCTATAAGTTTCATGATTTCATTTTTCTTTACAGCTGAATAGTATTCCATACTGTATATGTACCACATGTTCATTATCCGTTAATCAGTTGAAGAACAGTTAGATTGTTTCCATTTCCTAGCTATTGTGGATGGTGCAGCCATGAACATGGCTGAGCAAGCACCTATGGAGTAGGATGTGATTTAGAGACAGGTTCCAGAAATGCCGGATCTCGGTGACACACCCTGTCCTCTCAAACCAGTTCTCAAACTAATTTCCATTTTCTAGAAGTCTATGGAATTTTCAGTCTAGCAGACTCTTCCTTCATGGTTCCACCACTCTGTCTTCACACTTGTAGAAACACTTCTGTTGGTCAATCTTAGCACTCTCTAGTAGAGGGGGCAGAAGTGAGAAATATGACTATTAAATAAAATTCATTATAAAAATCCAACAGGTAGGCTGGGTGGCAGTGGCGCATGTCTTTAATCCCAGCACTCAGGAGGCAGAGCCAGGTGGATCTCTGTGAGTTTGAGGCCAGCCTGGTCTACAGAGTGAGATCCAGGACACACACCAAAACTACACAGAGAAACCCTGTCTCGAAAATCAAAACAAAACAAAACAAGAAAAAACAAAAACCAACTAGTTAGTTACTTTTATCCTCAAATCCAATATTTCTCATAGTCAATATATGAGTCTTCACAAAGAAAGAAAAAGTATGGCTTAATAAATGACAGAATTAGGCGGAGAACCCAGGAAGGTAATTAAGTAAGAACAAATGTCTAAAATTATTCTTGTTAATAAATATTACACTGTCTCTGAGAACACTTGATATTCAAATGCCCCAAAACCCACAGTAGAAAATAGTTTATCCTCTATGCAGAGCACTGGCTGTTATGAATCTACTTGCTGTTTATATTCACTCGAGTATTTAAAGCATCTGCTGTGTGCTTGGAAAGGCTGCAGCCTTTGCAGATATAAACATAGCACAAATAATCATGCAAATAAACCCATAATTTAAAAAGTTCAATGAACAAAAGGTGTGGAGGTGAAATTACAGCACTAATTGCTAAACCTAGTGTTGTTCTGTAGTAGTAACGGAGTAGTGTATGTGGTAATGAGTGATGCCCTTTCCTCAGTTTTCACATGACAGCTCGAGTGTTGGAATGCTGAATATTCTTCTCGGCTTCTGGAACCATTTGCATGCCCTGCTGTTCTGTACCTTGACCCCTCTCAGGTACCTACTTAGAATGCATGGAGAGGCCATGGCTCCAAAGCTCCTCTGCCCTGCACTTCAGACTCCAGTCCCTTACAGACAAGAAGGCTTTCTGTCCCCTTGGGTCCGACCTCAGCAAGCCTCTGGGGTCCTCTCCATCCAGTTAGGAAAGTGCTGTGTGCTTGTTCCCAGTCCTGCAGCCATCTCCTCACACCTGGTGACATCAGTCTGTCCCCGCTGTCCTGATGCTTAGATGTAAAGTCGAAGTCACCTTCCCCTTCTCCTGTCTGCCCATTCCTCTGACCACCTCTGCTCTCCTTGCCTCCCTCCCTCCCTCCCTCCCTCCCTCCCTCCCTCCCACCATCCTTTCCCCCCTTCTCCTCTCCTCCCTCTCTCTACTCTCTTTTGGATACTGTAATCCCAGAATCTGACCCCACAGCAGACAGAGCAGGCCTTGCTTTCCCAGTCTTGATTCCACCATGCCGTTTTCACACCCTGGATTTCTGCCAAGGGAAAGCACTACTGTAACCATCACTCCTCCTCACAGACCTCCAGAGACGTACTTCAGGGTGGGCAGCCCTCCCTGTCATTACTTAGCCTCTTTACTCAGCACCCACAGTCCTCATCTACCCATGTGCACAGCAGCATGAGTGGCAGTGCCTCCCTCTGTATCCTGAGCTGGTCTCAGACTGGCCATCCCTCAGCATCCATCTTCCATATGTGCAATCACCTGCATGTACCACAGCACCTGGCCCTGTGCGCACGTTTTCCCTGCAGTTCTGAGTATGTGCATGTGTTTACCATACTCACCACTGTCCCTGTACCTGAAAGCCTTTTCCCTCCTCGCCTTCTGATGTCACCTCCATTCCCAGAAGGCTTTGCAGTTCCATCCTGGAAGAGCTCAGTCAGCCCCAGCTCCTCTTCCCTTTACGACTTTCTGACGTGTCAGTCACTGTGGGCTTCCCCATACCTGATGCCCAGGTGGAAGCTGCCAACAGGAACCCGACCTTAGTATTTGCTTGATAAACATTTGATTGATGAGTAAAATTGATTAGTCATAAAATGTAGAACTTCTCACCAAAAGATATATGCTATACAAATGTAAGCCCATAATCTTAGTAGATTAGGTTTTATGCTTTATTGATTCATGAAGCATTGAAGATACATATCTTGAGGACTAAAATTAAGCTGAGAACTGTACTTTTGATGGAATATATCTGTTAAAAATTAGTTGTTTAGATTTAAGATTCAGTAGAATCAGAAAATATTCTGATTCTTCACTAATAAGTGAAGGATGACACAAAATACTAAGGCAGATTCTGTATTTCCAACACACCCTGCATGAAGCCTGTCGTAAAATGTTATATTTCATGATTTTAATTTTATTTCTTTCTTGGATGATATTTTAAAAAACTGTATGATTTAAATTTGAGATAATACAACTAGGTTTCATACTTGATGAATAAAAAATGTATTTGAATTTTATGGAGTGAAAGTCCACGTACTAGTTATTCTCAAAGGAGAGAGCCTTGCAAATGATCAAAGCATTGGGTCTCGCTGTTGTAATTATCATTACACAGATTGTCCAGAATCTATTCTGTGCTCCAAATACCTTTATATTATTATAACCCTAGAAGTTGTAGAGTTTCTATAACCTGTGAGGACAATGAATTCATGGAGGTTTGGACACTTGCCTACAGCCATACAGTAAATAACTGCAGAGCCAGAATTTAAAAATCAGAAAAACTTCACATACAGTGGTGTTTTTCTGAATCTCAGTTGGGGTTAGCTGGGGCTTTGCATAAATAGAGGGATTAGCGACCTGATTTTGAATACAGATCAAGCTTCTTCTCTATGACCAATGTCACTCTGCAGTGGTACAGCCATGTCTCTCCCGTCTGAGATTTTAAATTTTCCTTGTGCCATAGTTAATGGAGAGAAATTGATTCATGTGTTAAAGAAGTGAAGAAAAATACCAATAAGAAACCCGATGACTAGTGCGCATGGCTAATGAGGCACACTTCAGTCTTGTGCTAACCCTAAAACTTGACTCAGATGTTCTCAGGCTAAGCTGTTAGAAACACTTAGGATGCCTCACACTGACGTGAGACCTGTCGCCCCCACACTTCCCTTCTCTGTCCTTTCTCCCTCCCACCACCCCGTTTTGGTAGTTCTATAATCGACTGGCAAATGATTATTTTAGTCAAGGAGGAAATGGGAGGTGCTAAAGCCCGACAGTGACCACAAAGTCAGGGCAGGGATCGAGATTCGTTCACAGTAAGAGAGCTGTAAAATCAAAACAATACGATGCAAGTTATGTGACTATAAATCAAATATCAAGAGTACATCTCCTTCCCTTTGGAGTTCTTATGAAAAGTGACACTGTACTCTATATAAAACTGCCATTCCTGGTTTGAAAGACTCTAAATGAAGCCTGCTGATAGTCAGTGAGGCTTCCCAATAAACAAACTGGCTTGAACAGCAGACACACATCTCTCAAGGTCATGGAGGCTGGGAAGTGTCTGACATACTTGGAGGCCTTAATCTTGTGGAGACAGAATAAGGCCACTGATCGTACCAGTGAGTCTGTACCTTCATAGCCATGTCTAACCTAGACTCCTATGCCATGGGATGTCCTTCTGTACGCTGTGAATATGTGTTGCTCTCATTGGTTGATATATAAAGCTGATTAGCCTATGGCAGGGCAGGATATATCCAGGCAGGAAATCCAAGCAAAGATACAGGAAAGAAGGGTAGAGTCTGGGAGACTCCATCCAGCCACTCAAGGAGCAACATGGCAGCAGACCAGTAACCCCACAGCCACGGGGCAATACTTTATTATTAGAAATGTGTTAATTTAAATGTAAGCGCTAGCTAATATAGCCTGAGCCATAGGCCAAACATTTGTAACTAATATTAAGCTTCTGAATGATTATTTGGAAATGGCTGCAGGACGGGGCAGGACAGAGAAAAGCTAGTTATTAGGACTTCTGTGGTCTGCATTAAACAGGATGGATGGGTAATCCTGATGGCAGAGAACTGTCATTTTGAGATTGAGAAATGGCCTTAGAGGTTGCCTATTACCAACTCACAGTTTGCAAGAAAGAAGCCTATGGAGCCATGAATAGGAGGAGACATGTTTGTAGCTGAGCTGGAGTCACAGCAAAGGTCTCTGAATCCCTCATGCAGAGGATTTGGCTCTTAGTGTTTGTTTTGCCATGGTGAAGGTCTATCTAACCAGAAAAAATAATAATTTTCCTCTTAGCAAACAGTACTGTGCCACACCTGCCACATAAAATGGCAGCCAAGGGTACAATAGAACAGAATAATGAGAAGTTAAGTGGTTTGAGAAAAATACATCTTCTTACCATCAAGGTGATGAAATGTGGATCAAAGCCATGGACATTACTTTTTACCACATAAACATTTTTCTAGGGCCTACATCATTAGAGCAGTTGTTCCCCAGAAAACCCAGGGAAGATATATTCAAATTTTGATAAAAATTCCTGATCATCTTTGATTATGGTTAATTTGTGTGTGATTTTTTTATTTGCATCTTTTTAATTATAAAATTTAATGAAAAAAAATCCAATCCAGTCTCAGATCAGTTCAGTGGTGTGATAGTGTCTTCCAGAGGTATTGTTAGTACGAATATGCACTCATGCTTAATGCCAGTCCTGAGGGAGGCTCAAACACAGCAGTAGAAATGTAATTCCACAAAAGGTAAGTGTTGACTGTAATCACATTAACTCCTTAAAGCCACAATGGTCTTTCTCAAAGGCTTTTAAGGAAAAAGTTAATGACCCTCTGAGAAGTGAGTAATGTGTCTCCATCTATCTGCCTTATAATTTGCAAATGAACATAGGCCATGCAAATTGAGCAGGCTTTCTTAATTGATGGGCAGCATGTCCTGGACTGCCATGCACCAAAAGCACCAGTAAAACATAAGAGAGGATGTTCATTCTTCCTTAAAGACCTAAATTGGTCCAGAAAACTCCAGGGAGGGGGTCTGAAGAGTCCTCTATGGTCCCTGGAATCATCGTTTAGAAACCTTGGGGAATAAATGGATTCATGTCCCCTGAACCTGCTGTCTAGTATAATTTGACTTGAACCTTGAAGCCCCTAAAAGTCTAGATGCAGTGACCATACATTCAGTTCCATTTATCCAGCAAGCCAGGCAAGGATCATCAAATCAATAACATGACTATGCCATCTGCCTTCCCCTTGCTCACCATCATAATGAAAAATGAGTCCTTAAGTGTTCAGAGAGGCAATTAGCTCTGAAGGCTGAGCTGTAATGGGGAGAGGCCAAGTTACATTTGTATTCAAAACTTTACTGGTAAAATGGGAAGGAAACTGTTGTCCATATTAATAGATACATAAAATGTATAAATGGGGTAATTTGATATTACTCTATTTATGCATAACATTATCTAACTGCAGGAACACAGAGCTGAGAAGGGCAAGGAGATGACATCTGGCTCTGCCAGCCGCCTGCAGTCACAGCTGGTGACCCTGTCTGGAGTCATCTCGGACAGACAGACTGTCTCTAAAGATGTCCCCCAAAGGCGTGCTTCTAACTTCCGAGACAAAAATCATTCTGTTACTGAACAGTCTTACTGCAATTGGATCACATTTTCTTTTGTTCTCTGTCTTCTTGTCCTTGTCGCTCCAGAAATAGAGAGCAGCTGATTGGCTCTCTAGGTAACCCACCACGTGTCACAGAGCAGCTGATTGGCTCTCTAGCTAACCCACGTGTCACAGAGCAGCTGATTGGCTTTCTAGCTAACCCACCATGTGTCACAGAGCAGCTGATTGGCTCTCTAGGTAACCCACCATGTGTCACAGAGCAGCTGATTGGCTCTCTAGCTAATCCACCACGTGTCACAGAGCAGCTGATTGGCTCTCTAGCTAACCCACCACGTGTCACAGAGCAGCTTCAGAACCACCTGCAGCCTCGGTGCCCGAGTTAAGTCAGTATCTTTGCCTTGAGCCTGTCGTCTTCCTTCTGACATGTACGTCCCTAACCCTCAGAGCTCTTCAAGCGTCCGGACATCATGGGCTTGAGACTCATGGACTAAGTGGAGATGTGGTTCTCTTCCTTTGATTGATGGGTGAGGAAACTGATACTCCCCGGTGGAGATTTCCTCAGAGACAAAGGTCCTCTCGACTTTGCTCACGGTGTCGTTTTCTGGGTTCCTAACCCCTCTTTTGAGCCAGCTGCCCTGCTGATGGATGTCTCCCCCAAGAGGCCAGGCCGTTCTGTCCCGCCCCGACCTCCGACCTGTTCTACTTTGTGTCTGTGCTGCTTCTTTCCTGCACCAGTAGAGGGAGCAGTCTGTTTCAGTGGGTTTCTCTGCTGTTTCAGGTCATTTTAAAAATTCATGCTGTCCTTAATGCCATTCATTCTCTGCTCTGACACTTGATGTAATGTGCCTTCCAGTGCTGGACTCCAAAGAGACTTAAAATCACACCACACACACACACACACACACACACACACACACACACACACACACACGCATGCACGCACGCATGCGCGCGCACACAGTTATGAATGTACCAAATTGCGCCTTTGCATAGACCTGTCCCTGTGTACCTCTCTTTTTCATTACCAAGAGAATGTCTCATTTAGGGGTCACCTGAGAACCTTCTCTCCATCTCAGCCATCCACACTCCACAGCTTTGTTTTTGTTTTTCATTTACTTCTATGAAGTTTTCATTACACTGTGTTCATCCCACCCAGCTAAGCCAAGGGCCGTAATTCCCACTTATCATTATATCCTTGGTGGTAAATGGTGCCTAAAGCATAATAGAAGGTCAATATTTTGCTTAATTATTTTCCTCCTTTCTCTTGCTCACCTGTGCCTGTTGGCATTAACCTCCCAGAGTTAAGTTCCTAAGCTGGCTGTGAATTTACACTTTCTAATGCACTCTGTTGAGTACTGGGCATTGGTACTTTACTACAAGTTATTCTGGATGCTTCTCATGTTTAAAAGCTGAAGAAGAGGAAAACAAAAACAAACAAATAAAAAACCCTCCTTAGTCTGGCTCCCAGTCTGGCGTTTGAACTAGACCTAGAGGTTGGTAAACTGATTCCTCTGCACTAGCTGGGGCTGTCTCAGCCAGCCCTGTTTGTCATACAAGTCTTGTAGTCGCTTACAGTGGGAGATTTGCTTGTGTGTTTAAAGCATTTCTTTGGGTCTCTCTTCATGTAGAAATACATCCTGTGATGGTTTGGTCATCCGGAAGATCCTTGATTTTTTGTTCTAATATTTTTTTTCTAGAAATGAATGTCCCACAGATTCTTCTCCCATCTTAGGGCTACAAACAGGATCAGAGGCCTCCACTCCTTTTTGGTGGCCTAGGAGGAGGTCTCAAGACTCTTCCTGCCACGTAAGCACCCATTCACAACTTCTGATTTTGCGTGGCTGCCTAGATTCTGGATCCTCCATTGAGTGTCTGAAGGTGCAAACATCTTCGAATGTCTACTTTAAACATGGTTTGCTCTTGCCTTTTCACTTGTATCTAAAACCAAGTCAGTCTTCCTAAACCTCCCTCACACTTAGTGCAGTACAGAGTCTGTGCTGCTGCCTTTATTCCCCCGGGAGATCACTGTGCGCCGTGTCTTCTGGCTTTTGATTGGCCAGCACGCAGAGTCATCCTCTACTGCTGGGACTCCTAGGTAACTCAGTCTTGGGAGAGAACGCCCAGACTCCATTCTTGCCTGTCACCTGAGCTTCTCCCCAACTTCCTTTTCCGTTCCCATTGAAAGAATCTTAGAAACCCCAAACAGTTCTGCAGTACTACTTCTCACCTATCATGTTGGTGAAAATTAAAAAGGATGACAACATATTGCAGGTGAGAACAAACAGCTGTAACCACACTGAAGGGAATCTGGTAATGCCTAACAAAACTACACATGCAATCCAATTTCTAGGAATTTACCCTAAAACATACTTCCAATAATATGAAATGTAAATACACTGGTTATTTGCTTCAGCAGTTTTCATAAACACAAACTATCAAATACAACCTAAATAACAATGTCTAGGAAAGTAGCGAAACATATGTGCCTGCAGGGAGACTGGGGAGTTCTCTAGAAGAATGGGGAGGGGTTTGCAGGCATTATTTCTGACCATTTAAGTTACTTAAAACTATCTCAAGTGTGCTAATGGAGGAAATAAAGAATATAGAGCAAAGTGGTGACTCAGTTGCAAAGCTGAGGCAGGGGAGTCACTGAAAGCCATCCCTGGCTACATAGTGAGTTCCAGGACAACTGTTTCAAAATGAGAAAGAGAATATAAGACAATCTAATTTTACAAAAGAGAAGAATAAGCTGGGCAGTGGTGGCGCACACCTTTATTCCCAGATTCGGAAGGCAGAGCCAGGCGGATCTCTGAGTTCAAGGCCAACCTGGGCTACAGAGTGAGATCCACGACAGGCTCCAAAGCTACACAGAGAAACCCTGTCGAGAGAGAGAGAGAGAGAGAGAGAGAGAGAGAGAGAGAGAGAGAGAGAGAGAAGAAAGAGAGAGAGAAGGGGAGGAGAGGGGAGGGGAGGAGAGGAGAAGAGAGGAGAAGAGAAAAGAAGAGAGAATAGCCGGAAACTAGGGGCTGGCTTAGTCACAAAAGTCCTTGCTGCACAGGCTTGAAGATCTGGCCATGTAACCCTAGCACCCACATGCAAACCAGGCACAGGGCATGCGTCTGTACTCACAGCACTGAGAGAACAGATGGAAGGATCCCAGGATTCTCCAGCCACCCAGCCTAGCCAAACTGGTGAACTCAAAGTTTAGTGAAAGACCTAGTCTCAAAAAACTAAGGTAGAGACCAGTTTACAAAGACACCAAACACTGACCTCTGGCTTCCATACACAAGTGCAGGCTCACACACGTGCACATGTGTAGACACAAACTTCACACACAAAAAATAAATACAATAAAATAAACCAGAAATTAACAAGACTGTCTACCTGCAAGAAAAGAGTGAAAGGGGGTGTATAAATGCACCAGTCTAAGATGGGAAGATAGAGCAGTAAAATATGGGGAGGTGAGGCAGTGAAAGACAGGGAGATGGGGCAGTAAAAGGTGGGGTAGGAGAGAGGAACCCTTTTTGAATATGCATTTGATTATATATAACTTTGACTCTCAAAATGTAACTAATAATACATAAATAATATCAGAATAAAGGAGAACTGAAAATAGAATATGAACTATACAACTTGAAACAAAGTTATTACACATAAGCAATTCTGCAACCTAAGTAACTTCAGAAAAGATCGTATGTTGACTATAAGGCCATAGGTAACAGATGATCCACATGCATAGATATACCAGAGCGTGTGCAGTCAGAGGCGTGGGTTAGCAATTCTGACACTAGTTAATATCTGTGCCATCATGGATCATGAGAGCTGAGTTCTCACACTAGAGAATAAAAGATATGTGTGAGCAAAGTGAGAGGATTAGAATAACGCCTTTGTTGGACTGGAATCACAGGATCATTATGAACTCATGCATAGTCAGGTTTATAAATTTATACATATGCATACATGTGTTGATGTGTATCTCTTACCTCTTGCCAAGGACAGGGCCTAGATGATGTGGTAACTTGGTAGTGATTAATATGTTTAATGCTCATATCTTGGTTTCTTAAAACTATTCTCCAATAAAAGGAACAATGGATTTGGAATTAAGTGATTGATTCCAAGACTTAAAAGAGGGAAATGCAAGATGTACTAAAATCATGTTATAATTCCCCCAGATAAGTAAGCGCTGAATATGAATAGGCCTAATGAAAGGACATGAGATGTAAACTGAAAGAGAAACTAATGATAAAAAAGTGGGACAGCTTCAGATAAATAGGTGTGCTTCCATTAGAACTCAAAGAGTAGATTGAACACCAAGTCCATTCTAACAGGTGCAGAGTTGGGTAAGTTAATACATGAGAGAGAATGGGAGTCCTTCTTTGAGTCCTAGTGGAGGAATGCACAAGGAAGAAAGCAAACAGGAAAGGCACCATGGGAAAAAACCACAGAGTCATTGTCGAGGGTGGGAGCCACTGTTGGAATAGCTACAGCACAGAGTATGTTAGTCGCACATTTGTGTAGTCTCGAAGCATTCTTCCACAAGACACGTGCTGACAGCAAAAGGGAAAGGTGCCAGTTCCTGGTAGGGAAACCTAGCAAACATGGCCTTACCCAAAGGATCAAAGTTAATTTGAACGATTGTAAAGCAGGCACTGTGTATTGTCTCCCATGTTGCAGTAAGAAGAGCAGAAGAACATGTCTGTTGTGTTCCTGTTAAATGTATAACCCCGTGTAACCAAAAATCACTACAAATACAAAATGATGAACAGCTATGAAGCATGCCTTAGTCCCAACACATCAGAAGAAGGTGGCGTACGTCAGCAGGGCATCCTGAATCTCTGTGGTCTGACCATGTGCGCGATGCTTTCACTGGGGGAGCTGGGGAAAGAAAGGCGTGAGAACTCTCCGCTGCTTTTGGAAATTTCCTGTCTTAAATTATCGCAAAGTAAATAGTGAAATGTATTTTCTCTTTTCAAGTGGGTCACACTCCAAAGGTTAATCTGTAGATTACACGATATACTTTTTTTTTTTTTCACAGAAATCACATTGTTCTATTAAGTGGTTCTGGGTCCTAGAACTGTGTGGGCATTTATCTCTGTGTTTCGGCTAATCCCTTGTAGTCCAGAACATAAGCAATAGTTCATTGCTGCATTCCTTAGGGGAAGTTCCTCCCACTAGAAGCTAAAGGAATGAAGAGGTTGCTTTCCTGGCTTCAAGTTTTTATTGTGAGAATGTGGATTAAGCAAGTTGCAGAGCTGATTTTCAGGACAGGTCTGTGTGGCCCTTTTGATGACTGCCCTGCTGTCTACACCTGAGGAGGCCTTCTCTGGCTAGGAACCATGCAAAGGAGCAGCCTGCTGGGTGCTGTCTACTGTATGGTCCTCGCAGGTTTTCCACTTCTTGAACTGCATGTTCACCTTTATTTTGTTTGTGAGAATTTTTTTTTACTAGAATTGTTAGGTTGTGAGTGTTTTTATTAATAATTCTGCCTTACGTCTTTAAATTATATGTGGTAGATGAATTAGAAAGTGTAGGAGCAGGTATTCTAAAGCTTAAAACAATTCTTACTGAATCATAATATGCTTACAAAGTATGACCATATTGTGGTTAAAATTTTTGGAAGTGTTTAAAATAATTAAGTATGTCAAGTCCCTGAAATGACACGATGAAGCTCTTTCCCACTGGTATCTATAAGTTGCGCAGATATGAATACAAAGTATCAGTTATAAGGATGGGGCTTCCGATACAAATGCTGTTTCTCTTGCAACTGTCTTAGCTCAGACAATAATGCAAGGAGTCTAAGTGTCCCAATGGTCAAGGACTCCACAGAGAACAGAACCACAAACAGCATTCACTGAGTTCTTACTCTGAGATGCGGAGGGCTCTCCCTGAATCTCAGTAGCAGCCCTATAAGGTAGCTATGTGTAGGTTGGGAACACTGAATTCCAAAACCTTACCAGCAGCTGCTGACCACACAGCAGAAAGAACCAGAATTTGAACCTTTCTTGTTCCGTTTCTTTCTCTGAAGTTTATGCTGTAATCACTGTCCTCTGGCATGTTCCTGTCCAGGAAGTAGTAAATAGAGCAGAGAGAAGCACTAGACAGAAAGAGAAGAAGCCCTTACTGCAATCCTGTAAGGCTTGCGTCTAATCTGCTCTGCTTTATGATTCAAAATGACAGAGCAAAACGAAACCCAGCGGGGATTTTAAAACGTGACTCAGAGATCAAACATGACTCTCTTTTGTCCCAGAACACTTCATACTCAAACCCCAGGCTTCGCTGCTGCTGGTGCGCGGCTGACACACAGCCCTGTAATTGGTGAATTTGCATTGTGTTTGTCGCCAGCAGATTAGGAAGGCACAGATGTCAGTTTTAGGAAATCCGGGGAATCTTAGCCTTGTGCAGACTAATTGGTACAATCGATAAAATGCTAATTAGAAAATAAATTCCAGTCTTTAGCTTAGTAACTTTGATGGGTGTAACCATCTTTGTGAAATCCCTATGTATTCACAATGTTAAAAAAATAGTTTTCCTGTAAAAATGTATTTGTCCTCTAAAATCTATGACTGTTAAATATGAGAATTACCAGATATTTTCATTGAAAATATCAGCCAGTTCATTAAATTTTATTCAGTTGATGCTGATCCTTAAAATCACAATGAGATTTTGTGATTTTTGATAACACACCTTGAAATGTCAGGTAACTAACTTAGGCACTAGCATCTCCTTCATGGTACATGGTCAGAGCACACTCCCATTTATTTATATCATCTGTAACCTGGAAACAATGGTGGGAGACAGCGCCAAAGCCTCCTTACAGGAGGCAGCCTGGAAACCTGGGATGCTTTCCTTGGGCACTGGTCCTCTTCTCTTCCAGGGCAGCATCATTAGCATAACAGCATTAGACAAGGGGAGTCCATCCTGTTCAGAGCCCTAGCCTATGCGGCTTCCTTCTCATGTTTTTAACCTTTCCACAGATTTGAGACTACCCAGTTCTCACAGTAATAACTCCCAGATCTTAATTTCCTTTTAGTATTTGGAATGTGGCCACAACATGATTGATTTTATATGGACATGCTAGAGTGTTTGCATTGGATTGGTTGATGCCCTTCAAGACTGCTGTCTCGGGAGGTTAAATATACTTAAGTGATTAGTATTTTAGAGAGGAGGCAGCTCTAGATCTAACGGGCATTCTAGCTACCTGCCTGACCGCTTCATCTTCTCCCAGCCCAATACCTCCTGTTCACCACTCTTCTTTTGTCCTAGCCTGCTCTCATGTGACTTTCAGCACCACTTCCCTGTTAAAATCCTCCTGCTGCGGTAACCCTTGACGTTGTGTCTCTTAATGTGGGCAGCTTGATGAACCCTTATTTTGCATAATCCACTCATTTCACTTGTAGTTATTTACTGTCTGTCTTTCTGACTAAACTGTGGGCAACACAGAAGCAAGGACCATCTCTTGTTACTACCACACCCTTCACGTCCAGTGTGCCAACTCGGACCATCAGTGCTTTGAGAAGCAAACGAATGAACGTGTTCACATGCTTTGCTCCTCTAACTCTGCATGTACAGAAGCAGAAGCCTGCAAAGGGGAAGCTGCAATGACGTGCAGAAGTGTGCAGGAGACAATCGTCAGGTCTAGCTTTGGCCTAAAGGGTTTTAGGTCACGTGATGGAATGAGCGTCAGTTACGGTAATTTATATAAAACAGTCACAGAGACAGTCTGATTCTCTTCCCATCTCTGGTTACCTGGAACTCCAAACTTCTACAGGAAAGAGCTCCGTGCCACCAACAGTCAGAAACATGTCTTTGAGTGTGTAGCAATGAGTCCATATGTACACACACATGTAGCGGGGAGGCTGGGGACACTGAGACATTTTTCCTGGGAAGGAAGGCTGTACTTCTTTCCTGCTGTCCGCTCCCAGCATGCCCCACCACAGGAATCCACCTGCTCTCCTGGCAGCTCAGGAATTGCTGTGCTTTATTGGCTGATTTTCTAATGAAAACCTAATGTATTTTCCTTTAACATTTTTTGAAAAAAATGAAACAAAAGTCTTACATCTTGGAAATATCCAACAAAAACGTCCTATTTCTTTCCAGGATTTCAGATATATTTAGTTTCTTTTTTATATAAGTGGCATCATTTTTTAATGAAGTCCTGTATTCTGCATTTTCAACAAATGTTATATAATGAATATTTCTCTGAGTCATTAAAAATTCTTCAGAAAAAACTTTCAGAAACATAATTTTAATGACTGCATAATATTGCATTTTATGGAAGTATCATAAATGTCTTAATTATTCTTCCCTTCTTAGATATTTGTGCTCTTCCCAGGCCTTTGGTTATGAATTATGTGGTGAGGAATCCCCACATAAAACTTTCATCTCCACTTCTGATTATTTACTTAGGCTGTGTCTCTAGTTCTAAAATTCGTACATATGTACACATATTGCTAAATTGCTTTTCAGGAAATTTTTAACAATTTGTTTTCTAACTGAGGTGTTTTGAATGTCATAGAAGACACTCCAGTAAAGAATATTACAGACCCTTCTAATGAGCCTGCCCAAGGAGCATAGGAAGATGGTCCATTCTGCAGTCAGGGAGCCAGTCACGTGACTAATTGAAGGTCTTTGAACTCAGAAGACCTGAAGCCTGGCAGAGGCCTAGATGGCAGTCATCTGAGGGGAAGACCAGGCCACACTTCAGCACACGGAGGACCTGGCAGCGAAGTTCCCCAACACACATCAAGGGCTTTTGGAATATGCAGTTTATTTACTATGTGGCACACGGGCATTCCGAAAGCATGTGACACTTGAAGCGATAACTGGCTGGCTTCTTGGTAGATTGCTTCCCTGTGTCCTTCCACCCCAAATCACTTTAGTAACCATATTGCAGAGCACAGATTATCACCCTGTGTTCACTGTGACCTAACCAGCCCATCTGATTTGATTACTGATACTATCGTGGATATCTTTATACATGAGTCAAGCTTTTATGAAAGACAGTAAAATATTAAAATGCTTAAAAGCATAGACTATGGAGCCAGGCTGTCTGAGCTAAATTTCTAGCTCTACCATTTCAGAACTGTGCGATCTTGGGCAGGTTGCTTAATCTATCTGTGGATTTGTTTTCTTGTCTGTACAGATTGGACGGTAACAGTGCTTTTCTTTAGGCCTGCTGTGTGGCTGTGTTAGGCCCACAGTGAGTGCTATATAAGAATGCCCTATTATTTTTTTCAAGTTACTAAAAATTAGGTTTAACAGAGGAGTGAGCATCGGGTCATGAAAATATCTTAGAGCACCTGCTTGAGCTTTGGTGGTAAAAAGAAAATTTCTCTGGCTTGACTATGTTCTCAGAATAGTTTAGTTATGTCCTGGAATCGTGTTATTCTTTTTTTGATAACTGTACTTAGTGAACATTTGGCTCTTCTAGAAATATATGGAAGCAATATCTTGTGCTGCAGATGAGGACCATTGGCATCTCTGTTCCTTTAGAAATACCCCTCATAATTAGAGAAAGAAGTAGTATACTTCACCATCAGTGTTAAAAAGCAATGTAATCCTACATTCTGGCCACAGTGAGCAGTTTCCTGAATCAACACTTAAAAACCATAGAACTTTCCCACAACCCAGAAACAACAATGTCAGTCAATAGAAGGCTGCTTCCCCTCTGAGTGCCTTTAAGTCTGCAGTGTTTGTCGGGATTCACCTGGACAGGTCCCCGTGGTTGGGGCTGTTGGTCCTGAATTTAACCTTTCAGGTTATTCATGAGTATGACAATGAGCTGTTTGAAATCTAACTCTACTGAATGATCCTGATAAACAGTTCAGCTGCATGGACAGCTTCCCAGCCAAGAAGCTGTGTGAACAACAGGAAGTGCCTGACTGGCCGAGTGGCATGGACTTGAGTCTGTAAAGTCTAGGCTGTCGTGGATAATTAAAATTCATAATCTTCCAAGGGGCTTTAATTGAATATTTGCAAGTCTGTATGAAAATAAACGGAATCAACTAAGTCAGAGTAAACACAGCTAAACAGTGTAAGTCCTTGAAAGGAGAAGCCTAATTAAAAAGATGGATTGTCCTTCCTGGATGCTGCCATTCTTGTTGTTTTTAATATTATGCCACTGGGAAAATACAACTGTTTCTGAGCAAATAGTTTAAACTCCCATGCTGGGGCTTAAGTGTGATTCTCTCCTTTTTTCTTAGTGCTTGTTCAGGGATAAAGCCATGCAAATTCTTCAGACACCAATCAGATTTATCATCCTGTGCCTTTTGATGACATCCATCTGTTTATCTAAGAAGCCATTAAAGACTTATTGAGTTACAAGCTATGGAGAAAATTGGCTTATCATCTATGTTAAATCTAATTCCTGCATCTGCCGTCTTTTCTGCATACGTGGAATATTCTGAAATCACCCTGACTTACAGACCTGCAGTACAAGAATACATTCATGCCGTAGCCTTTTTATGCCATTTCTAGAGAATTTCTAATGCATGAGCAATTTGTGGCTTGGGAAAATGTTGACGGAGAGATGTCAGTACTTTCTCTTGTTAACAGTTCTGAGCCTAACAGGAAGTGCACCAGCTTGTCATTCGTATTTGAAAGTGGGCACTGTTCAGTTCTGAGGTTTGTATTTAGACAAGCTCATTCAATGAAAAATTCAACTCTAGGTCACAAAGGTAGAATTGTGCTAATCTGAAGATAAAGATAAATTAACATCCAGTCAAGATTCAAACAAACAAAAAAAGTGAGCACTCATCACAAATGCAGTTAAATAAATACCAGCAGGTAAACTGATAAGACACAAAGAAACCAATCCTACCAGGGAATGACTACCTCAGAATTCAGTGCTTATCTCGGAAGTCAAGCAGCTTAAGCATGCTAAAAGTCGTCTTTTCTGAGCTGGCTGAAGAGGCAATGGGCTGTATGGCAAGAACTAATTGAAATAAAGTGAATATTTGCAGTTTCCTGTAGATATTGTTATATCCTAACTGCAGGAACCCCAGAAAAAACAACAATAAATCAGCAGCTACTTCACTTGGCCAGTTTTTCTAGCATTTGTCAGAAAAATAGTGACAAACCCAGAGTAAAACAGTTCCTTGATTTGCATATGTAAATCAGGCTAGAATTCTGGAAAGCCTCGATTTTCTGGGAATTTTCCGATTACAGCACAGCTGCTCCTCCTTGAAGTCTAGCCGTGAACACTGTTTATTAGCCATTTAAAGAAGACCCTCCCCCGTGCATTTCACTGGCCCTTCATTGCTTTCCTCTCTGGAAGATAAGTACCCTGAGATGGGAGACAATAGCCATGTAACAAGAGCGTAATCAATTGAAGCCTGTGTGCCTGATACGGCTGGCTTCAGAACGATGTTCATTCATCTGTCTACCTGTTTGCGTGGCTGTGACCTTCATACAGCCTCGCTCTGCACTGTCAGCAAATGTGCTGTTTTTGTGAGTCACTGGTGGTGCCATGATGAGAGGAAGCTACTGCCCAGACAAAGTGATCAGGATCCAAGAATGAGACCCCAAAGTAGCAGAGAGTAGGAGAGTCTCCTGGAGGTGTTTCAAATCCCACAAATTCCTCTGTAAGGTAAATTGAGTAGGGTTGAAAACCGTCCAACCCCTCCTTCATGCTAAGGAGCCACACACTGTAAGTGTTTTTTTTTACTGTCTGGAGACCCACCACTCAGCTCCCAAATCAATACACAGAGACTTATTTTTACTTATAAATGCCTGGTCTTAACTTGGCTTGTTTCTAGCCAGCTTTCCTAACTTAAATTATCCTGTTTCTCTTTAACTACATTTTACCTCTGGGCTTTTTACCTTCCTTATTGTATATATCTTTCTTTCCTTCTTACTCTGGCTGGCTGGGTGGCTTGTGGCTGGCTCCTGGCCTCCTCCTCTCCTTCTCCTTTTCTCTCTCCTCACTCTCTTCCCTAGATTCTTCCTCCTATTTATTTTCTCTGCTTGAAAATAGCCCTGCCTATTTCTCTCTCCTGCCTAGCCATTGGCCATTCAGCTCTTCATTAGACCAATTAGGTGTTTTAGGCAAGCAAAGTAGCACAGCTTTACAGGTTAAACAATGCAACAGAAAACAATGCAAAACATCTTTGCATCATTAATCAAATATTCCACAGCATAAACAAATGTAACACATCTTCAACTAATATTCCACAACACACTCGGAGATTTTAAGAACAATGGCCTTTAAGAACAATTCCCTTTACCACTCAAGTCAACCCATCAACCATACATATCCTCTCAGTGTTCAGCCCTGAAATTCCATGATTAAATAATTAACTTATTTTGTCCAAGCTTCATTTTAACACATAGGTATATACTATTTCTTAGACTTTTGCCCTGGAATGGCCTTTGTCTAGGAAAAGGGAAGAGCATGCTCCTTTGAGCCAGAAGAAGAAGAAAACATTTTGTTGCTCACAGCTTTGGCCTGTGGTCAACTCTACTAAGCACTCCAAATTTTTGTTAACATGAGGGGTGTGCACACTCACAAATATATGAACACTTTTATTTAATGATTATATTAATTTTAGTTTCATGTAAGAGAATAGTATCGAGAATCCCTAAAAGATTTTCAATAATTTCTTTGATCAGTTAAGGGTATTAAATCAGATGCAAGCACCTGTTGAGCTGGCTGATAGCAAGGTTCTGAGGACCCTGGGGAGTGACAGTATAATGATGCCCAGAGATGGGCATACCACTCCTCTTCTGTCCTTCCTACTACAAGACCCCCTGTGCCAGCTCGGTGCCACCAACTGGGTAGATGCTAAAGCTCCCTCGCCCACTGTGACTTGAGAGGATCTCTTGATCTGTTGTCGTTCAGGATCTTGGTGACAACCTCCCTGGCATCTCGACTCCACCTCATGGCTTCCTTAGAAAGCAGAGTCAAAGGCCAGAAGAAGAACCTTGCTGTTGTGGGGCTGAGCACTTCCAGGCTGACACTGACCCCTCTGCCTGCCCCATCTCTATGGTAGTTTCTGTGCTCCCAGACCTATCAGCACAGGGTATATACCTATCATCTCATGCAAGGAGACTGACTCTTTGCCTACTGTCCTCAGGGCCTTTGCCTTTCTCAGGCTGCCACTTGGGAAGTTGGGAGGATGGTATTTATCCTTACACACATTCCCTGAGAGAGTGTTTTCCAAATATCAGGCACTGTTGAAGGACATCAGTCATCAACACACTTCAGAAACATGGACAATGCCGATAATACTTCTCTGAATTAAAGTGCAATCCCCCAGGTAGATAGTAAATAAGGGAATCTTCCATTTCTACAAAAGATAAAAACATAGATAGAGAGAAAGAGCACTTGTTACGGTGATGTCAGCAGAACATGACTGGAACAGAGTCTACGCAGACAACATGAGTGAGGGAAGATGCGGAGAAGTCTTCACTGTCAGGAGGAATTTGAATTTAATCTGATGCAAACGAGGAAAGATGGTGTGGATTTTAAGGTGTGATGTGAGATTAAAATTCAGTTTTAAGAAAATAAATTTTGCTTTATATCATAAACACAACTGTAAATGAAAAAACTGTAGAGATAAATTAGGAAACGTGCACAGTGAGGAAGGTTAGACGGTGTAGACATGGGGGATCTGATAGATTTGTAAGAAAGAATTAGTAAGACTTTGTGACAAAATCAGTTAAAGTGACTGATAAAGCCCCTATCCTTTGTACTTCCCAGCATCAGATAATTCCTACATACTCTTTAACAAGAGTTTATTAATGGCAACGACTTCTTACAATTCATTTAAATTATTTAATTTTTTAAAAGTATCTATGGGTGTTTTACCTGCATATCTGTCTATGTATCATGTCCACGGGTGCCGGGGGGGGGGGTCCTAGAAGAAGAGATCAGATCTCCTGGGACTGGAGTTACAGAAAATTGTGAGCCACTCTGTGGGTGCTCAAAGTCAAACCCAAGTCCTCTCGAAGAGCATCCAGTGCTCCTAACAATGGAGCCATCTCTCTAGCCCCTAATAACAAAGTTCTTGACTTGAGAACACTTCTCTAGTTGGATTTTGTAATTGTTGTTTATATTTTGAGTCAGGGGCTGACCATGTACCCTTGGCTGTCCTGGAACTCACTATTTGCCCAGGCTGGCTTAGAAGTCACAGAGATCCACCTGTATAGGCCTCTGTACTGCTGGGAGTAAAACATGTGCCACCATGTCTGGCCCCACTTGAATACAGTGAATGGTCTGCTGGAATTACCCTGAAGATCAGCACTTGGGGCTCAGTTATTCTGGGAGGTGAGTGGAGGGTCAAGTTCAAGGTCATGTTTTCCAAAAGAAATGCCCCCAAACCAAGATCTAAGTCCCCAAGAAGAAAGCGATGTGAAGCAGTGAAGGAGGAAGTGTGAAGCAATGAAGGAGGCAGTGTGAAGCAATGAAGGAGGAGGTCTGAAGCAATGAAGGAGATGGTGTGAAGCAATGAAGGAGACGGTGTGAAGCATTGAAGGCGGAGGTGTGAAGCATTGAAGGAGGAGGTGTGAAGCAGTGAAGGAGGAGGTGTGAAGCAGTGAAGGCGGAGGTGTGAAGCAGTGAAGGAGGAGGTGTGAAGCAATGAAGGAGGAGGTGTGAAGGCAGAGATGTGAAGCAGTGAAGGAGGAGGTGTGAAGCAATGAAGGACACAGTGTGAAGCAGTGAAGGAGACAGTGTGAAGAAGTGACGGAGGCAGTGTGAGGCAGTGAAGGAAGTGGTGTGAAGCAGTGATGGAGGCGGTATGAGGCAGTGAAGGAGTTGGTGTGAAGCAGTGACGGAGGAGGTGTGAAGCAGTGAAGGAGGAGGTGTAAAGCAGTGATGGAGGAGGTGTGAAGCAGTAAAGGAGTTGGTGTGAAGCGGTGAAGGAAGCGGTGTGAAGCGGTGAAGGAGGCGGTGTGAAGCGGTGGTAGAGATGGGGTGATCTGAGTTCACTCATCCACCAAATGTGATGTTACTGAGACGTGTTAAGCACCCAGTCTGGTGCTAACGGTTGTTTACATCAGTTTCTTCACTTACGCAGATTCAGTGCGCAAAGCTCGCCTGGATCTGCCCTTTTGGAGGTTTGGGCCCTGTGCAGACATTCCAGCAGAACATTCAAAATCTAACCAGAAATTAACCAGGCCAAGACTGTATTGAAGAGACCTCGGGGCTGGCAGATGGCATTCCAGAGACATGTACAATTAGAATTTAGCTCATTGGCAAAACTGAGCCCCTGAGTCCCCAGCCTGGACAAAGCCAGCTTCTTAAGATTTGGGGGCTTGAGTAGGACAAGATTCAGTGAGAGGGCCTGTGAAAGTCAAAATAGAAAGGCCAATGCTGGGCACCTTGCTGTTAGGAGTGAGAATATTGCATAAGCTTTGGGACAAGGCAAAACTGGAGCAGAGTTGTCAAATGCCCTTTGTACCCACCCAGGTGGTAAGTTTAGCTGAATGGAAAAGACCAGCATGTAAGAACTTGTGATGTCAATCAGATGAGCATGGACACTTCCTGGATGTTTTGCCCTGGGAAGACAAGGCTTTTCTCAGCTTCAATTTTTAACCCGCATAATAGGGATGATACCACCTACCTCTTGGAGACTGTGAAAGACTCAGAGGAGATAATGTCTATAGTGCTTAATTCCATACCTGACAGAGAGTGCTCCTTCCTCACATGTCCCCAGTTCTTTGCATATTCCATATTGTTCATATTTATTTGGACAATAATATTAGGAGATCTACATACCCAGTAAATATCACTCAATAACTAGTACTTCCTGGACTACCCAGAAGCTCTGTCTCTTCTAATTATTGCTCACTCTGTAATTGTGTTTCACATTGTGAGGTCCTCTGACGTGAAAGCACCAGCCAGGGGGAGCTGAGGGGACTGCTCTGTAGACATAGAGAGCAGGCTGGGGGAGCTAAGGGGACTTCTCTGTAGATACAGTGACATCAGGCTAGGGGAGCTAAGGGGACTTCTCTGTAGACTTTGAGGGACTTGGAGGATGAATACTTGCTGCATAATTAAAAAGATCTGGCAGTGATAAGCACAATTAATTAATTGCTAAGATAATATACACTAGGAATAATTTTAAGTGTTTTTTGTAATTTGCATTTTTAAGTGGTTAGTAAACTAAATTCTAGCCTTTGCTCTCTGACTGTTCTCTTAGCTATAAGTCTACTGTGTTTTAATTAGAAAACTCTGACAGTTCCAGGAAAGGAAACATTTTTTCTGTTTAAAGCATTTCTAGCATTTCAGCTAAACAATTTATCTAGAATGATTTTTTTCTTTAAAAAGAATAGTAGACAATTAGAAACAGAGTACAGTAAATTTTCTGCCTCGTGGACATGGACCCAAGCCAAGAGTCATGCAACTTCTGTGCTCTATAAGAATTGCAAACGAAAATGAGTAACTGGTGCATCGTAATAGACTGTGCTCTGAGATGCCATTACCATAGACTGTATTTCCGGGCTCTCAGAACAAAATTGAGAAGAAAGCATCTATGTGATTGTAGCTAAGATTCAGGTTGCACTGAATGTTGATTTAGGGAGAATGGAAGTCATATTGTTTGCTGTAAGTAGGAATGGAGATAGTCCGTGTTAAAATGTAGCCTACAAAAAAAAATCTGTAGCCAATACACAAGGCTAGAAATGATGCAGCCTATATAACCTTATATCTCCCTAAGTCTGAACAGGTCGCAAGAGAGTGCTCCAGAAATCACAGTGGGAAGACTATAGGTTTTCTTAGACCGAGAGTGTTTAACAGAGCTAGTGAAGCCTCACCGTTAGAGAAAGGGGCTGTGAATGGGCTCAAGTGAGACAGTCCTGGTATACACTATGTACACATGAGTGTATGGATATGTGTGTATAAACATGAGTCAGGATGAGACGAGTGACAAGAAACTAGCAAAAGTCATCAGCTATACTTTCAGCAAGGGGTTAATGCCCCAAATATGTAAAGAGCTGATTAAATCAAACATCCAGAAAGCAAAACTGATGATCAATAAAGAAACAGAATAGACAGGCCTCAAAAGAAGAAACACACTAGTCATTAAATATTTTTAAAGTGCTCATCATCCTTAGCTACGAAAGGAATGCAAATTAGAACTACTTAAAGATTCCAGCTCACTCCAGTCAGTATAGCTATTGTCAAGGAAACAAGTGCTGGTTAGGATGTGGGGAGAGAAGCTGGACTGTACTCAGGACTGGTAGGAGTGTAAACTCATTGAGCCATGTGAAAATCCAGGTGGAGGCTTCTCCAAGAACTAAAAATAAAACTGCATGACCCAGCTACCCCACTCCTGGGCATAGACACAAAGGACGCTGTCAGCACAGAAACACTTACATGTCCATGTCCCTTGCTGCTCTGTCCACAATAACAAGGAAGTGGGATCAGCATAGATGCCCATGAACAGATGAATGGATGATGAACATATGGTAGGTCACACAGTAGAATTCTATTCAGCCATAAAGAAAAACATAAAGTTATCAGGAAAATGAATGGATATAGTAATTATTATATTAAGTGAGATAACCTACACTCAGACTGTGCCACATCTGGATCTCACATGTGGATCTCAGATTTAATTTTTTATATGTTGGTGTAGTATGGCATATTTCATGAAAGTACAAGGGGGACCACAAGTGGCAGCGGGATTTTAGGAAGGGGAAAACACCCATGACAGACAATGGAAAAGGACTGCTGAGTGTGGGAGGCAGTGGGGAAGGATGTGGGGTAGCTGAGAAAGGCTTAGGAGAAGGCCAACAGAAACATGATGTTGTGTAAGAATGCCACACACATACACACACACACACACACACACACACACACACACACACACACAGCCATTACTTCGTATGCTAATTATAAAAATAAACCAAAGTGGTTAGACGTAAAAGAAATTGGCTAAGTATATATATTGATGTTCACATATCCTCTTGATAATATCTGGATGAGGTAATTTGAGCTTTGGGAACAGAAGTATTGTTTGGCAGTATTTAAATTCTATTTAATGTAAGCAGTAACCAAATTTTACACAATTAACTTGAAATATTTCAGCCAAGTATGTCTATACACAAATGCCATGTTGGTTTTAACTTCTCTCTAAAGACTTGGAGATATTTTTCCCTTGGCAGGTGGAAGGCATGTATATTTTATTCGTGTATTGAAAACTATTTACTGAGTGTGAGTGTATTCCTGAGCACTGTACTGGGTACCAGGCACGTCTCGTGAAAAGGACACTTACCATCTGAGTGGGTGACAAGCGGGGTTCACATAGTGACAGAGGAGCCTCCCTGCAGTGTCCTCCCCCCCTCAAGTGGACCAGGCATGGTGGAGGTGCCACAGGGCCAAGGGCCTGTCTCTTTGGGCACTCCACACACCTCAGTCAGGCACTGCAGATCCGATGTGAAGGCCATTTCTGTGTAAACGACGTGCAGAAGAAACGGAGGACCCTTTGCTCTGCAAGATCCCGTTCTGCTAGGTTGATTGCAGATCTTGCTGTCCACATCAGAAACATGGAGTTCATTCTGACTCATGACATGTGCAGGCGCTCGCTCTCTCTCTCTCTCTCTCTCTCTCTCTCTCTCTCTCTCTCTCTCTCTCTCTCTCTCCCCCCTCCCTCCCTCTCCCTCTCCCTCTCCCTCTCCCCCTCCCTCCCTCCCTCCCTCCCTCCCTCTCGCTCTGTTTGTCCTTCTTGCCCTATCTCTCTCCATCTCTCTCTCTGTGTCTGTGTGTCTGTCTGTCTCCCCCCTCCAATCTTGAGGACAGCTTTATTAGCCTTTAGAAGAAAACCTCTTGCATGGCAGGCTAGCTGTAATCTCAGCAGCTGTGACATGGAGACATGGAGGAAGAGGGGGAGAGCTGTGCCGCTTTTAAGCAATCATATTGTGAAAGAGGGACGGACATAGCTTCAGAGAAGAGTGAAAAATACCCAAAGTGCCCAAGAACGCATACTCAGGCTCTGGCTAGAGCTGAAAGAGACAAAAAAGCATAAAAAAGAAAATTATATTTCTGAGTCAGGACTCAGAAGGTGGCAAACCTAACCAGACCTCATGACAGAGCTGTAGGACTGCACTGGGGGCAGATTTCTCAGAAAGAAAAGTCTATCATCTCATTTAAACGGTGACTTATCCCTGCCCTGTAGCATGGCTTGGGTGGATCGCCCTTGCTGTAGGGAAGCACACCTCATATTTTTGAGATAGGCTCTTTTGCTGAAACCACAGTTTGAGCAACACTGGCTGGCCAGGAACTCCCAGGATCTACCTCCCAAGCCCAACAACTACAGGCATGAGCCACTATGCCCACCTTTATATATGGTGTTAGGGATCCAAACAGAGGTCCTCATGTTACACAGCAAACATTTTACCAACCGAATCACCTTTCCACCCCACAGGAAGCTTCCTGCACCAGCCGCACCATGCCCTTTCTGTGGTGGTATTGTGTTCCCCAAAATATTGTGTACCTTAATAAACTTATCTGGAGTCAGAGAACAGAAAAGCCACAAGATACTTAGGCTAGAAAATGTTAGCATACGCCTTTAATCCTAGCATTCCAGAAACAGAAATCCCTCTGGATCTCTGTGAGTTCAAGGCTGCATTGGAAACAGCCAGGCATGGTGACTCACGCCTTTAATCCTAGAAATCAACCTTTAATCCCAGAAATCAACCTTTAATCCCAGGGAGTAGTGGTAGAAAGCAGAAAGGTTTATAAGGCGTGAGGACCAGAAACTAGAAGCATTTGGCTGGTTAGGCATTTTGGCTGGTTAAGCTTTCAGGCTTTGGAGCAACACAGTTCAGCTGAGATTCATTCTGGATGAGGACTCAGAGGCTTCCAGTCTGAGGAAACAGGACCAGCTGAGGAACTGGCAAGGTGAGATAGCTGTGGCTTGTTCTGTCTCTCTGATCTACCAGCATTGACCCCAATAACTGGCCTCAGGATTGATTTTATTAATAAGACTCTCTAAGATTCCTGCTACACCTGTCCTTGTAGGAAAATTTGTCTTCTAACCCTTCAAATATTATTTTATTGGAGAATCGGGAGATTCCATTGACTAGAATGAAAAAAATGACCATGTGGACTTTTACATATAAAAACCATAATGCTAACTCCTACGTGTTGTATGTTCTATCCCAAGCCCATTTTCAAAGGTTTATATTCACAAACTCATTTAAACGTGGTAGCACCTCCGTGAAATAAGCATTATTGACATTTATAGATGATAAAACACCTTGCCCAAAGTGACAGCTAATGAGTGACAGAGATGGGATTTGAACCAAGGCAGTTTAACTGAAAGGTCTGTGTTTGCAAAGTGATTCTATAGGAGCCCTGGATGTAGGTAAGCGTGGAGGTGTCTGGAGACTTGTCTGTGTAACAGGAGAGGGACAGTTATGAAGAAGGAAACTGGACATTTTGAAAGTGAAGAGGTAACTGAAAGACCCTGACAAGGGTTATTAAAACTGCAACAAAAAGCAATGGTTCACTAAATTATAAATAAATCTTGACTACCAGGCTCTTTTGAAAAGCTGGTTGTTGATTCTGGCCAAATTGTGGTTCAGGTGGCGGCAAGGAAAGCATTTTCACCCCAAAATTGAGCTGTGCTCACTCGTAGACACCAAGAATTCAAGGCAGTTCTTGGCTAAGAAGAAGCTGTGGATGATGGATGGGGCAACCTACAAGAACATCCTGGAGACGAAGCTGGGAGTCGGGCTGGGCAGTCAAAATGGTCTGAAGGCCAGGAACATTTTCTGAAGCTTGACATCACAGTTTCTCCAAATGTCAGAAGTTAACAGAGATATGCTGAAAGAGTGGAGAGGTAGGGCAGCAGCTGCTGCGGGCAGGAAGGCTCTGGTATGACAGGCCAGAAACCAAAATCCTTTCCTGGACTAAAGTCACAGGCTCAAGCCTTCAAGCTGGCTGCTCACCTAGACTGACAGATCTGTATATGGAAAGCTTGCTTTTGCAAGGACCCAGGGACCTGTGTCAGGGGGGTTAATCCAAGCCCAGCCATGGGCAGAATGGACTCGGGGGGGTGGGGGAAGTCAGAGGAACCCAGCCCTCCCAGGGAGACCTGTGATAAACAGAAGAGACACTTTAGGGTCCAGAAGAATGTGGCAGGTTCTAGAACTACAGCCATCTAACTGCATGTATCATTTCAGTATTGGATTTTCTTTTTCTTTTCTTAGCATGTGCTGGGGGGTATACACATATGATGATGTGCATGCATATGGAGGTCACAGAACAACTTTATGGAGTTAGTTCTTTTTGTCCACCTATGCGTGGGTTCCAGGGATGGAGTTAAGATCTTCAGGCTCGTACAGCAAGTGTGTTTACCCTCTGGGGTGTCTCGTCAACCCCATGTTGGATTTTGTCCTGAGACTTGTGTGTATCAATGTAGTTAACCCTTTATCTCTTGCATATTTCCAGCCCAGCTCTCTGGCCTCCCAGGCTCCAGGTTAATGGGCTGCCTGGGCCCAAGGGGAAGTCTAAGCTCATGTGGTTCCACCTCTTCTATAAATGGAGTTGGAGATCCTGAAAGGAGGTGGGTAGTTTGTCTTGAGTCACATAGGCAGTTATGATCAGGCATGCTAGGGAAACTGAGGCATGGAAATGGGAAATGACTTGCTATGGAGGACATGAGGGTAAAAGAATTGCCTTAGAAGAGGAAATGGGTTGCAGTGAACCTCAGGATGAAGATTGTTCTTTCATGGAAACTGAAAACAGAGCCTTGGTGCGTGTAATTTGAGGCCCCTTCCCAGGGTGTGTGCTGAATCTCTAGACCTCCTTATGCCCCTGGAGCAAAGATGACTTGGAGGCAGTGGGTGTATGTTTGTCGGGCTGCCCTGTGCCCTCAGTCCTTGCCTGTCTCTTCAGAGACAGTTGGCTCCCACTCCAGGCCTTCCTCAATTTGGGGCTCAGGACTATGTGTGCTTGACTGCAGTGTCCGAGCCTGTCTTCCCCATCACCCTACCACCCTGCTCACATCCATACTGAGCCTTGCATCACCGAAGCTACCACTATCTCCCTTTGCCTTTGAGAAAATGTAGCATGCCCAGGCTCAGCCCTCTGCCAGGAGTTCCTGCTCAGTGATTGGCTCTTCAGAGCATTCGCAGCACCCTGCTGGCAGCTCCTGGGAGGTAGTAACACACACACACACACACACACACACACACACACACACACACACACACACACAGATGCTCAGTCACATGACCTCCTAACTCCACTCCATCGCTTCCTCCCCCATGTCTTTATTTGCTGTGAGCTCTCTGGCTTACCTGACCAACGTTTTGACTCCTCCTGCACCTTTACATTCAGTCAGACTCTTGTGCTGATCCTTCTGATTTCTCAAAGACTATCCCTGCGGTTCAGAAAGCAAGAGGACTGGCATGGATGTAGCCCTGCTGGGTGGCAGCCACTTCAGATCTCTCTCTACTGTGTCCTGTTTACAAATGGGACACTGGGGCTTGGAGGCTTTGTGCTATCTTTACCCTGAAGCTATTAAGGGCCAACGTCTGTGTAACTAATCTCAAACTCTTTCGCTCACATTGCACTGTGCCACAGTTGACTGTCTCTAGATGTTTGTCCTGACCTCAGTCCTTGCCTTTGCTCATTTCCTACCCTGGAGCTAAAGGTACCCCTCAGATGCACCCAGCCCATTTTGTCACTGGTAGATGCCGAGGCTCATTTCTGACAAAGAAAAGATCGTTCTCCGTAACAGATTGTACAGAGCCCTGACTTGCTTTCCCAGGCTCCCACCCAACACTCCAATAATACCAAAAGACCAGCACACCAAGGTCCTGGCACAGTTGGTAACTGGCAGGTGTCACACCATCAGCACTCAGCATCCACAAGCGTGTGTTAGCTCTGTGGTAAGGGGGAAGGAGGCTGAACTATAGGAAGCCTAGAGTAAAACTATGAAGAAATGAGTACTGATATTATGATTCCCAGTGGATCCCAGCAGAGCTGAGTGTGTGGTGGTCATGGAGAGACAGGCCGGGGGAGGTCCTGACAGAGCCTAGTCTTCTGGGCCCTCTACTTCCTAGTGGACACTAGTTGCTTCTGAACATTTCAAATGAATAACAAGGATACCTTCCAACTTAGCGTTGGGACTCTCTGGCTCCAGTTGTTCATTGTCCGTGTCCTCTGCCCATAAAGCCCGTATAGATGCCTCACTGCTGCAGTGGACTAGCCAGGACATAAGCCTGCTGCTCATGTATATCCCAGATCCCCATTGTATGGAACAACAGGTCTGGGTTAGGCTTTGTGCAGATGGTAGGTGGCCCCTGTAGGCCCTAAACATTCTTCCAGTCCATCTGAGACGAATACCCAGGAGAGAATCTCTTCACACTGCAGAGGAGCTCACATTGTCTGTGAACCCATCACACCATCTCAGACACATCTGTTGTAAAGAATGTCTTCTCTTATGTTGCAGAAATAAAGCCCTCCTGCCTATGTGTGATCAAATCACCACTTTCAGAAGCTAGCAGGGAAGTTCTGTCTTTAGGTACCTCCCTGTACTTTGGTGTTGATATAGTCAACCTCCCTGTTGACTATATCAACACCAAAAGATTTATACAGGAATTTTTATGACGGCATCATGTATAATGGCTGAAATCTGAGATAACCCCAACAGCCATTAACAATGTAATTGATAAAGAATAGTATATTCCTACAAAGGAGTAGTACACAGCAATGGGCCAAATGAGTTATTGTTATAAATTGGACATACATGAAGCCAGACAAATAAGCCAGCCACAGGAGATACACAGTAAAGTTGCTTTCACATGGATTTTTTAAAAGATTTTATTTAGTGCCGGGCAGTGGTGGCGCACACCTTTGATCCCAGCACTCGGGAGGCAGAGGCAAGTGGATCTCAGTGAGTTCAAAGCTGGCCTGGGCTACAGAGCAAGTTCCAGGACAGCCAGGGCTACGCAGAGAAACCTTGTCTGGAAAAAACCAAAAAAAAAAAAAAAAAAAGATTTTGTGTGTGTATGTGTGCCTGAGTGTATGCAGGTGCCCATAGGGGCCAGAAAAGAGCATCAGATCCCTATAGAAATGGAGATATAGGTGGTTAAGAGCCACCCAATGTGGGTACTAGAAACCAAACCTGGGTCCCCTATAAGAGCAACAAGTGCTCTTAACCGCTGAGCTATCTCCCCATCCTGAGTAGTGCTGAAGGTCTGCGTATTAGCTGTACTGGAGGAGGAGAGGTCAGAGGGCATCTTTTAGAGTGGTGGAGTAGCAGAACTCTGGCTTCGGGGTGACCTCCTGCGTGGGTAAGGTCCTCTAACCTGCTCCAAACAAATCAGAAGTACAGCATGTCTGCTCGGATCCTGTGGTGGGGCTCTTCCAGTGAGTGTGGGAAATGGTATCATTTTTTGGTTTTTTTCGAGACAGGGTTTCTCTGTGTAGCTTTGTGCCTTTCCTGGAACTCACTATGTAACCCAGGCTGGCCTCGAACTCACAGAGATCCACCTGCCTCTGCCTCCCCAGTGCTGGGATTAAAGGCGTGCGCCTCCACTGCCCAGTGGGAAATGGTATCTTAAATAGCTTGGTATTGACTCCACTGATTAGAAGGAACCAGGTTATTGATTCTGTAAATAAAATTCCAAGGAAAACACTGTGTATATAGATACCCGTGGACTCTCCTGGCAGCAATACTAGATCTGAAAAAAAGAAACTGGGTGTCACAGACCGTCAGAGGACACTCCCATCCAGACCTTACCCTTACATGGCTGTCTCAGCCATCATAATTCCAGGATGAATTTGAAAGAGGATTTTACCTCATTTCTCGTTGTCTGGCTCAGTGTTTCTGTTGGTAGTCCATGCTTATGAGGCACGTATGAGCAGATACTGGCCTGATTTCAAGCATAGGAGCTACAGTGCACCAATTAACTAGAAAGGTTTGAATTTGGAGAAGTTTAATTTCACCATGCAGAATGTTTAAGCTGTTTCTCAACATGGGCAGCGGCTGAGATCTCCAGTAGCAGAATCACATTACTCCCACGGCGGAGCCTCTGTCAGGAGAGGCTCCACAAACAACAACAACAAAAAAGCATTATGGCGCTTCTTCCTAATTATGTCTCTCTCTCTAAATATCTAATTATCATTGAGAACAAATTGCATGTTACGGAGATAATATTATGGGGAATCGTTAATCTGTTGGGCTTGTGCTTTTGAATTCCTGTGTTGGTGCTGCAGCTGCTGGAGCAAAAAATGTTGCCACCTGGACACTTCATTACGATTTCATATTTAAATGCAAACTGCTGGAGACAGGTTCATTTGATGGGCTTGGCTTCTTCGGGTGCTGAGTACTGGGGGATGCAGCTCATAGACAGGTTTTCCAGGTCTCCCAGATAGTCAGGAGTAGTGAACAATTGAGCATTTAGAGGGACGGGGTTACTAGAGAACAATGGGAACAGAGTAATACCAATGAGGTGACAGTGAAACTGACTTCTCTAATTATTCTTTCTTTATATCCAGGCGCAAAGGTCTACAGCTTTTTAAAAAGTCATATTCCTCACTAACTACATAGGGTTTCCTTAATAAATGCTGATCCAAAAAGTACACATTCCCAAAGATTACCTGATAATTGCACCTACAGTAATATGCTTAAAGCTAATTAACATTCAAGCTTCACTTTAGAGAATAGAAATTACCGGGTACTTATCCTATAATTACATCTGTGTGCTCTCTATTGTAAGCCATGGCTTTAGCTATATAATTAAATGATGAACAATGACTGTATAAGTAGAGAGTACTTATGTAAAATCTGTCTTATCCAAAAAATAAATAAATAAACAGATTCAAAGAATCACATCTCGTTTGAAATTCCATTGTTCCTGAGGAGATTGTCTAGCACATCAAGAATTTATAATAGTAGCATTAGTTCCTTGAGGGTGGGAGGGTGCTGCACCCGCCCTCTGCCCCGGAAGATGCCCATCGTGATTTTTCTCACCAATGGGGCTGACTTGTGCTGAGCAAACCTTACCTTTTTTTTCTCTTCTGTTGCACATCAGATAACAAATACTTCCACATTATCTCACCAGGTGAACTATCCAGTGGGTTTGCGTCACATGTTTTGTATGAGGATCATTTAAAAAAATGTTTTTATCTGATCACAGCACAAATGAAAATTCACTGGAGAAAGTCTATTAAATATTTTAAAACATACAGAAAATTATAGAAACCATGTATACTGTTAATTGTGTATAGTTGGAATCTCTTAGATGAGAATCTCACTGCACACACAGGCACACACATACATCATATACTGCATCGTGCCTCTTTAAATTATATTATGAACATTTCAACTAAGTATTTTTCCTAATATACAGTGTAACACTGATGGTACCTAAATTGTGTAACAATTTTGTTTGGGTTTTGTTTATTTATGTGTTTATAAATGTGCAGGTGTGCGTGTGTTGCAGGTGTGTGAGCACATATCTGCACATACCTTCGGAGACCAGAGGACAGGCTCTGGTGTAGTCCCAGAGGAGCTGTCACCTTATTTTTTGACTTCAACCTCACCAAGTAGGCTGGGCCAGCTGAGCAGTGAACCCCAGGGTCTTCCTGTGTCCACCTCCCCGTAAATGGAATGACAAGCGTGCCTGACTCTTACGTGGGTGCTGGGAACTGGGCTTGCGTCTTCATACTTGCTTACACAACAGATCTTGGCTGATTGGCCTATCTCCCCAGTCCCTGTTTCCACTTTTTTGAGTTCTTATTTTCAAGATTTTTTATTTGTTTATGTGTATATGTTTGTGTGCATGTATGTGCCTGTGTGTACAGCAGCCTGTGGAGGCCAGAGCAGGGCATCTGTTCCTCTCAAGCTAGAGTCACAGTCAGGGTAAGCTAGCCAACATGGGTGCTGGGAACAGAGCCCCATTTCTCAGTCCTCTGAGAAAGTAGCTAGCACTCTTACCTCTGAGCCGTCTCCCCTTCCCTGTGAATACTTCTGCCATTGCTGTTTGTCTTGGTTTTCACTGTTAATCAGTGTTAATCACGATCATTTGTTAATCACTATTCATTTCATGACAGTTCTCTAAAAATATATTTAAATGCGTTTTCATGAAAGCATAACAAAGATCATCCATTCCAAATAATGACCTTGTGATGATTCTAGTGCCGAGTTTACTTCTGTCATAATGGGTGACTGTCATGGCCATGAGCTGACGTTAGGGCAGAGGCCTACCTAACGCCTACTGAGTGAGACTGAAAGACCTCATGGTGTGCAGGACAAGTGGAAGCTCAGGTGGAGAAGAGCTGTGACTGGGCTGATAAGACACATGACCGTGGTGAGACTACACCAAGACCTAGACAACCCTAGGAGGTTAGTGCCCTGTACGCACAACAGACAGAACCAAAGGTTCACAGTATCAGTGACGCTAAATTGGTGGTGTTGATTGCAGTTTTATTTGTAAATATCTCTAACCTGTAGATGTTTTACGTTTTGGGGGTAAAGAACCGTAATTACCATGTAATCCCTTACTCATTTAAGTTACGGTAAGAATTAGTCAACATGGAGGGGTGTGCTGGCTAGTTTTGTGTTGACTTGACACAAACTGTAGTCATCTGAGAGGAGGGAACTTCAATTAAGAGAATGCCCCCATAAGATCAGGCTGCAGGCAAGCCTATAGGGCATTTTCTGAGTTAGTGATTGATGGGGGGGCAGCCCATTGTGGGTGGTGTTATTCCTGGACTGGTGGTCCTGGGTTCTATATGAAAGCAGGCTGAGGAAGCAATGGGGAGCAAGTCAGTAAGCAGCACCCCTCCATGGCCTCTGCGTCAGCTCCTGCCGCTGGGTTCCTGCCCTCACTGCTTTTGAAGATGAACTGTATTGTCGAACTGGGAGTGAAATAAACCCTTTCTTTCCCATAGTGCTTTTGGTCATGGTGTTTCATCACAGCAGTAGTAACCCTAACCAAGACAAAAGGCCTGTAAGTTTCCCTCTAAGCAGATCTGTGTAGTTGTTGTTGTTCTCGTCATGGCATCCTTATGCATGATATTAATTTAGATATAAATTTAGCACATTTAGAATAAATTGTTTTTTTAGAGACATTAAGGTTGCTGTCAAATGTTATAAACAGTCTGAGGTTTTGACACTCCTGTCAAATATGAGAACAGATTCTTCAAGTTACTTTTTCTTCCTTTAGTTTGGTCTTTGTTTTGTTTGTTTGTTTTTTGTTTTGGTTTGTTTGTTTGGGGTTACTTTCCTTATTTGTCCACTTGCAAATGTTTATGGCATGTGTGCCATGTGTGGGGCTCATGCATTGTCATTGTCCATGAATGTTTTAGAAATACCTGGATCAGAACCCATATCTGGACATGATCTCCAGGTAACCTGAGCACATATCCAAGTTTGAGACACACTGTTCTAAGAACCAGGGAGTTAAGCTGCCTCCCTGCTTCATCCTCCTGGCTGTCTCAAAGTTACCTCAAGCTCAACGTTTTCGTTTTAGATCATTTGAGCTTTTATAACAAAACACTTTAATCTACGTGGCCTGTAAACAAGAGGCCTGTATCTCTCCTACCTCTCCATGCTTAGACGTTCACGAGCAAGCATGGGCAGATTGAGTTTCTGATGAGCTCTAAGGGAATCTTCTCACCGTGTCTTCACATGTTGGCACGTCTCCACAGCCCCCTTAGAATGTGCTACACTAGTCATGAAGCCTCCATCTCCCCGACCAAATCACATTCTAATCCTAACGGTCAACCTCCATGGTTAGGTTTTAACATGTGTGTAGCTAGAGTTTTCCTGACTGGCCCACAGTCAGGGCAAATCTCTCTCACCTGCCAGTCCCACAGCCTCTCAGACCCGACCAAGTAAACACAGAGACTTATATTGGTTACAAACTGTATGGCCATGGCAGGCTTCTTGCTAACTGTTCTTACAGCTTAAATTAATCCATTTCTATTAATCTATACCTTGCCACATGGCTTGTGGCTTACCGGCATCTTCACATGCTGGTTGTCATGGTGGCGGCTGGCAGTGTCTCTCTGACTCAGCCTTCCACTTCCCAGCTTTATTCTCCTCCTTGTCCCGCCTATACTTCCTGCCTAGCCAATGGCCAATCAGTGTTTTATTTATTGACTAATTAGCAACACATTTGCCATACAGAACATCCCACAGCACATGTGAGTTTGGGGAGCACAAACATTCAGACCACAGCACTGGCTTCATGTTTTGTTTTCTGTAAGTAGTTCCTTACTCCAGTTTTTCTTGTCCCTCTGTCTGACCGAGCCATCTGCTTTCCTCTCTTGTCCCCCATTTTAATTTTATCACCATGTTTACTGACGCTCATTCTCTGAAGCATCATGGTCTATCTTGGACATGGTGCAGCATCCTCCTCGTGAGCCCCTCCTTCTACTACCAACATCAGGAATTTCTGTCTTCTAGATAGAACGTTTCTATCTTCTAGAAACAACCGTAATCTTGGATGAGTATATCAGATCATTTCACCATCTTGCAAAAACATTCTCATGGCCTTCCATGGCCTTTATAATGAAGATGAAAACTTGCAATGTGTTGAATGAGATATCACACCCTGCCTGCCTGTCTAGGGCCATATTCTCAATGGAAGCAATCTGCTCAAACTTAGCCCCTCATCACCTGTCAATTTACCTGTTTAGTTCCTGGTGTTCTTAAGTTCCGGGCTTGATTATTTCTCTCTCAGTGAACCTTCCCTGCCCTTCCTGATCATCCCTATTCTCTTACCTCACATTTTACTGCTATTTCTGGTATATTTGTCACAATTATGACTCAACATTCATTTTTGTGATTCTGAATTAATATGTATTTCTTTCACTGACTTTTTGCCCCGGGAAGGCATTATTTTCTTCCTCTACTATAATCCTACCATGTCATTTAGTGCTTTATGGGTGATGGGCAGTGTGCTACAGGTTGTAATATAAGCAGCTCTCCCTCTGGTTATAAGTACCTTCCATGTGAATTGGGTTTCTTCTGCTCTGCTATCACATAGCTCACTATCACCTAAATTGGATGAAAACCAAATGGTTTTCCCAGATGAAGCTCTTCTTACATACTTACATGGAATCTATTAATAGTCTACAATAGTTATTATTACTGTATGTATTTCTGTGTGTTAAGTGGTGTAAGTAACCATTTGCTGCCACTGTGAGGTAACTAAAGCTCTCCCTCCTTTGACTGAGGGTTTAGGCCCCCTCTGTTTTCTCCCATTTTCCTGGCATTTGGCTGACAAGGATATCTCAGAGCAGAATGATGTGTCACTATCTCTTAGACATTCAGTTCCAAAAGTGGCATGTTGCTTGTTTTGACCTTCTATTGATTGGAAGCAATCCTGTGGTACCTTCTAAATTAGTGACATAGTGAAGGATCATCTTTCCATGGGCTCAGGATATACACAGAATCAGGTATGTATGTAAACTAGAAACCTCTACCATAGGATAAACTCTTGAAGTAGGACAAAGACAGCGATGGTCGGCCGTGGACTTGACTGCATGGCGTGATGACAGGATAGGGAAGCACACTTCTGGAGAGGATTAGATAAAGGGAGGAGACCTTTCCTGGGTGTGATCAGCACTATCCAATAGGATAGGAGCAGAATAAAAAGAGGATGGGGCAAGAAGAAGAAAGATCGTTGTGACTGCTAGTCTGCCTTTCTGCTTCCTGGTGGCAATCATGTGAGCTGCATTTCTGCCCTTACACTGTGATACTCTGCCTCACCACAGACCGTCCCACTATGGACTGGAACCTCAGGAACCATGAGCCAAAACAAGCCCTTCTTCCCTTAGGTTGTTCCTGTCAAGTATTTTTTGCTGGCATTTTTAAGCGCCAAGTTTATATCATCTCTGAGTATATATTGGTGCAAATTACTTATGAAAATAGTATCACCTGTGTGTTGGAATCTCCAATGAAAATGTTTCAATTGAATTTTCTCTATGCGAGTAGTACTACAACTGTTGGAAAGGTCAGGAGGCATGACAAAACCCAGTCTCAAAGCTTTATTTTGGGGCCGGACAGAAGAGAGCATGGCAGGCCTATGGAAGAGACACGTGAGGAGAAGGGACAGAGGTGGGAGGAGACGAGAGAGGGGAAGAATCTGTGATCAGCTTTTTAAGGATTTCCCTGCACATGCGCATGTGGACTTAGGGAACTATGCCATGCATGTGCAGATTACCTGACAGCACTGCACACATTTGTGTAATGGCGCAGCATAGTGATGATGTAAGTCCCCTTGCTTAGCTACTGAACTGCGCATGTGTGGTCATACAACTGGAGGAGTGGCAGAATCCTAACAATAATCCCATGCCTTCATAGAATTGAGACATATTTCTTGGAAGTCAGTGACGATTACATGCTCTTCCTTCCAAATAACAATTGAGAGAGTTATTATTTTAAAAGTAATTCATGTTCACTCTGGAAAAACATTTATTAAGTAAATGGTAGATGACACAAAAACTATTAAATGTCTTTTAGTTAACTGTGTGGGCAATGTAAAATATAGTTCATTTTACATCAAAAATAATTTGTGTTATTTTAATTTACCTAACTATTCTTTGTACTGAGTCATATCTGTCAAAGGGGTTTAGTAAAATATTTCTACTTAGAAATAATTTACTTTTTGTGTTTTTTTTTAATTTGAAACAGGGTTTCTCTGTGTAGCCCTGGCTGTTCTGAAGCTTTTTCTGTAGACCAGGCTGGCCTCGAACTCACAGAGATCTGCCTGCCTCTGCCTCCTGAGTGCTGGGATTAAAGATATGTGCCGCCACCACCCAGCTGAAGTAATTTGCTTTTTATTGGAACCTGTAGAAAACATGAAAAATTATTTGGAGATGAAATTAATCTTCCCTTGAAATATGTGTGTGTGTTTATATGTATATGTGTGTATGTATATATGGGAGATATATATATGATATATGTATCCTTATATTTTATATATACATATATATGATAAAATTTCCTTGGATTTCAAGAGGCAAACCATATGAGAAGACTTTTGTAAGGAAAAGAAGTATTTTTAGAGTCTATATTAATCTACTTTTATTTCTTGGGTTCCCACCAGAATATTTAAACTGTTAAACTGTTATGATTTCCTTCTTTTTCATAGTATAAAATATGTCAATTCAATTTTGTTTTAATTATTTTCATATTGGTATAAAATGTGAGCCTTTATTCTTATGTTTTACAGGCTGGAAGTTAACAATAAGTATTACCCGCAGTTTATGGATCTGTTTAAGCAGTGGGATTTGGAGAAGCAGAAATACAAGAAACAGCAAGAAAACCTAATTGTTGGTATCACAATTAGCTTTATAATTAATCTTTTATAGCAAGATTTAAAGTAGGACTCTAGATGCTTGCCTTCCATTAGGCCTGGGGAACTAACTCAAGGTGCATTACCCACTGTTACCCAGTTCTTGTCCTGCAGAACCATAAACCACAGAAGTATAGGCAAATATACTCACACATTCCACTGGGCTCCTTATAGTAACTGGGATTCTTATCATGTCAAACAAAAGAAACTTTTGAGAGACTGAAGGTGGTTTACCTCTTGCTGTGAAATCAATCGTGGGTAAGTTAGATTCAGGTACAGTTGAATGGAAAACAGGGGGACTTAAGGTAGTATCTTTCTCGATGATGTTGTTGCAAGTTCTTCTTGGGGTTACTAAGTTAATCCTTCCAATCCTATGTTTACTCCAACATTAGAACATGCAGTGGACTGAGACAAACTTTCTCACTACTGCTGGTAGAACAGCATCACCGAATTCGTTGTGGTCATTTGCCCATTCCTGAAAAAACACACTGTACTTAGATTATGATTTGGTTTAGCTTTTCTTTCCTTTATTCCTTTCCTCTCTCCCTCCCTCTCTCCCTTCCCTTCTTCCTTTCTTTACTTTCTTTTTCTCTCTTTTCCGTCTCTCTCCCTTCTCCATTGCTCCCCCATACCCCTGCTCCCCGCTTCTTGTGATTTGAAACTGAAGACAGGGCCTTTTACAGACTAGTGAAGCACACCACAGCCAAACCACAGCACCAGTCCAGAAAACGGTTTACTTTCAATGTCCAGAGCTCACACATTATATAGCTGTATTAGTTACTCTTTATATTTTCTTCTTTCGTTGCTTATAATCATCAAAAAATTTAAACCTAAGATCTGGGGAAACAGGTCATATCAAATAATTGTGGAGTTCATAGATCAGTTTAGTTTTGCAAATGTTCAATTTGAGGTACACAAGAAATTTTGTCTAGGAAGATGCTGAATAGGCCACTGGTATATGAATCTGAGATTCAGGAGAGAATGCTGAACTAAAGCTACAAAGTTAAAATTCTCAGATTAAATGCAGGTTTTTAACCATAAACCTGGATGAAATCACCAAGGGAGTGACTAAAAATGTAAATAGGAAGTCTGAGGATAGACCACTAGAGGCCTAGTTGGTAGAAATTAAACTACCCCAAATGAAGGAAGTATTTATAAAGAAAAGACCCTTAACTGTGCTGTACACTGCTTATAGACCACATAAGCTAGATTTAACAACAGGAAGTCATTGGTGTATTAGATAGAATGATTTGGTTGGAAAAATGAGTACAAAACTAATTAGAAGCAGGTGTGGTAGTGACAAGTTTAGTTCCAACACTTGCAAGGCCAAGGCAGGTAGATCTCTAAGTTCGAGGCCAGCCTTGTCTACAGAGTGTGCTCCAGACAAGACAGTAAGACTGTCTGAAAAATAAAATGAAAACGAATTAGAATGGGTACAGGACAGAACAGCAAAGAAAGGACTGCTTAGAAGGAGAACAAATGAAACAGGTTTGTAGAGTTTTTTATTTGATTTGGCTTTTTGAGCTAAGAGAGATAACGCGTTTTTGTGTTAATAGGAATAATCTTTTTGTTGTTGTTGTTGTTTTGGTTTTTTGAGAGAGGGTTTCTCTGTGTAACAGCCCTGGCTAACCTGGAACTCCCTCTGTAGACCAGGCTGGCCTCGGACTTACAGAGATCCACCTGCCTCTGCCTCCCAAGGGCTGGGATTAAAGGTGTGTGCCACCACTGCCTGGCAATAGGAATAATCTGTAGAACAAATTAATTATTTACTTTTTTGTGGCCCTGGGGGCCTGAAATTAGAACCTAGGGTTTCATCCATGGTAGCAAATGCCTCTTAGCACTAAGCTATATCTGCAGACATTTCTTACTTTTCCTTATGAGACAAGGTTTCATGAAATTTCCCAGGCTGGCCTGTGGTTCAGGCATGCCTTGTCCTTGTGATCCTCAGGCTTCATCCCCCCAAGCAGCTGATATGGCAGACCGAAGTTAGCTAGCCTGGTTAGAGAGTCAAATTACAAGTGTAAGGTAGAGGAGGTAAAAGCTGAATTCTTGTGTTTGAATGGGCATGAGACAGAACGTGGTAAAGAGCAAGTACGCTGTGTCCTGAGAAATGAGAGCATAAACAGATGCAGGTTGGCAAAGAAGACTCGATGTCTTCTTTATGATGTTTCTGTATACGTAGTGAAATAAGGTCACCAGGTGGTGAAAATGTTTCCACCAAGTAGACTAGCTAGAGTTGAATTTTCCAGACTCGGGGTTTAGAAAAGTAACAGTGAGAGAGTTAAAATTAATTATATTGTAGACATTGAGATTTCAGAGAATGAGCTCTTACTTGGATATGAAGATTTTCTACTGGTTCTCGTGTGGTGGTGCATGCCGGTCATACCAGATATTTGGGAGACTGAGGAAGAAGCACAAGTCGCAGACAGCATGTGCAATATAGGGTGGCCCTGTCTCAAAAAGTTAAATAATTCCTTTTCCATGACTGGTAGGAGCATTATATTGCATATTAATTATTTTTAAAATTACTTAAACTTAGACATAATTTTTTGTCAAAGTAAAATGTTAAATGTATTCATTTTAAAATTGTTTCTTTTGACTTCAGTATGGAATTATTCTTTTGCTTTAAGGATGAGAATGTAGCTTAGAGATACAGCGTTCACCTATAATAGATAAAGCTTAGAAGAACAACAAAAATATTTTACCAAAATATATAAGCTTCTTTTATATTTGTAGAATATTTTCCACCAGCAGCAAGTGATGCTAAGACAGTGCAAAATTAAACAGAACCAGAGAATGAAACTAATTATACAGATGGTTACACGATACACACAGGTATGTGGTACCCAGAAACGTAACACCTCAGATAATATGTGTATAATGGTTTTTTTGCAATTTGATTAGGGAAACATTTTAATATGAAATTTCAACTGCTTTTCAATTTAAATTGTTATGGACAAAAGTGTTAAGTATAGCTGTGGAGCTTTAATTGTTTTGTGATGATTATTCAAGATAGGAAATGCAAATTAGTAATTTTACCTAACAATGTACTTGCCATGCATCATATTCATAGCTGATGAACACTTGAGTCACCATTTTCTGTTTATCTGAGATCAAGTCTGTAAATCATTTCTACATTGTCATCTGTATTTGCATCCCAGTGTTTGTTGAATAGGAAATACTGAATTGAAATTGTGGACTTTTTGTTTTCAAATGTATTGTAGAAGTACTTTCTGACATCCTCAGTTCTGGAACTGTTACACTGACCAAAAATGACTGTAATGGTACTTTATAATCATTAGAGATAACCAAGAAAGTACTAGACTGTTGAGGAGATTTTTAGATTGAGAGTTGCCTGTTTATACATAAGCATATTACCAAACATGGGTCTCAATATTAAACAATTTTAAAAGGATTTTAAAAGGTATGTTTTTAAATTTTTTAAAATATCTTTCATGAAAACAAAAGTTATTTTAAGTGTTTTCAGGCAGAGGACTTGTCATCTTTCTCTAATGTTCCCTAGGAACAGTTTTTTGATTGGTATCAATATTTGATAAAGCACTAATCAAGCTTTCGCCTAAATAGTATCATCACTAAATGTTCCCATTTACCATTAGGAACATTAGTGTAATGTTTAACTCTTCCATATCTTTTAGGTTCTCAAATTGAGCTTCTGTGCAGTGGCTCATCATTTCATCAAATCTTTCTTATCGCTATTAACCTTAGTTCATTCTTTCTGCTAGTAAACCTTATCATCTTTGTACTGTGAAAACTCTTAACTGATTTCTGTTCTTCAGTCCATCCTTCATAGGTCTGTCATGTTGTCTTTCTACAACATCTCTTTCTTCCTGCACATCCATCAGTGATTTCTCAGTTTTTATAAATTTCTTAAATACATTCTAGCTATTTAGATTCCCCATGACTGAGTCTCGTTTTAAGCACCATTTACTACATGTACCTACTATTCCCACCTCTACACAACTGCTTTGTCTGACCCCACAGACTGTACTCCTGTGCTTTGGGAGTGTTTTTCTCCAATATGTTTAATTCCTCCTTATCTATTGATGTCTTGTTCATTTGCCAGCTAAAGTAAAATCATTTACCAATCAATCTATACTCTGTATATACAGAAAGCTGCATTTCTATTTGTATTTTAACTTATTTGTACTGTTGTTTATGTTTTTCCTCATTGAAGAAAAATGAAGCAATCTCCTATTACTATTGTTATTGTTATTATTATTACTACATTAAGTACTTTTGGGGACAATAGGAAGTAGAATAATAGTTTATTGAGTGGATAGTAAGGGTTTAAAATTTATTTCTTCTGGCTGGATGTGATGGTACATGCCTATAATGCTAGTATTAGGGAGGGTAGGATAGGAGGATATCAAATTTGAGGCTTGACTGAGCTACAGAGTGAGACTCTGCCTCAAAAAATGCTGTATATATATATGAAGTTTTTTAAGTATAAAAATCCCTGAATGACAAAACATGATATTTTTGAGACAGGTCTCACTATACAGCCTTATCAGGCCTGGGGTTTGCTATGTAGGCCAGACAAGCCTTGAATTCACAGAGATCCACCTGCCTTGGCCCTCAAGTGCTTGGATTAAGGGTATGCACCACCATATACAGATTAAAAATGTAATTTTTAGTTTATGTAAATTAAAACGATCTCCACAGGACAGATCATTTTCTTCCCTTAGTGAATTCATGTCACATTTACCACTAGTCCAAATAAAATATAACCCAACATTTGGAAACATACTAGAAAATTTCAAAATTATCATACTGATAGGACCTTGTAGTCTTAATCCTATATCTTTTGTCTTTGCTTTTCTTTGAAACAGGTCCCACTGTGTTGCTCAGGCTTACTTCTAGATCTCTGTTCTCCTTCTTGAGCCTCCAGATACCTAGGAATCATGTGAAACTGCACAGCATTTTTGTTGTTTGTTTGTTTGTTTTTGCTTCTTCATGACCTTAACCATTCATTAAACCACTGTTTGGGGGAAAGTATGCTAATTTAGCCTCTTTAACAACATTTGAATCATGTCTGATGTATTTTACTTCATTCTATATAATTATTATTCATTTCTAATTTACAATGTTTTGAAAAACGGAATAAATAATAACCATTGATGAGTATTAATAAATTCTCACTTGTGAAAATGAATTACACAATTTAGAATCTAAGATGAAACACTATGGATTATAACTGAACTTGCCTTTTGTGTTTTAGATTTTGAAGAACATTGAGAATAAGAATAATAATGTTCGATCGACTGCTTCATTTGTTGAACTTGAAAAAGAAATAGCTGAGTATCAAAAGAAATACAGGATGGAAACTGTAAGTTATATTTTAATCTTGAAGTTATATATATATATAAAATTTAGCAGAAGTGCTGAAGTATTTTATTTACTAAACTATGCATAACAACTAAAAATTCATCATGTTTATTTTCTCCTTCTATGAGACAGCAGCAGCAAGAGATTGCAAATATTTGAAAGTCTCTTCAATCCATACTATTTTCATGATTCTTTGAAGAAAACTTGAACCTGTGTGGAACAATATAATTCTAATGTTAGATAAAAAGCATGTTTTTATGGTGGAAATTCAAGTTTAAATAAAATGTAAACAGGCACATAGCTAGCACCTATTCTGGTGTTTCCAGGTTTAACTCTTTTGTTGTTAATTAGTGAGATTTTTCTCTCCAGCAGTGTGAATTCACTTTTGTGAATAAAGATTAGTTTCTTTCTTTTGCCATCAGCATATTGCTTCGTTTTATTTTGGAGACATGATCTTACCATGTGACCCAGACTAGTCTCCTATTTCTGAGCTCAAGTGATCCTCACAGCTCAGCCTCCAAAGTACCTGTGATTTTTAATTTTGATTTGCTGATATATGTATAGTATTTATGTATATGTACTATATGTATAATACTTATCTCAAAATTGAACATGTTTATGTGCCTCTTCATGAAAAGGCAGCAGCAAAAGATTGCAAATTCTCAAAAGCTTTTTAAATCTATTATTGTACTGTCCAAATAAAATATAAAAAGGCATGTGACTGGCAGCTGTTCCTCTGTAGCAAGGTTTCAACTCTTTTATTGTAAAAGTGAATTTTTTCTATAAAACTGTCAAATCATTTTATCATCAATAAAGAGTATTTAAGTTTAAGTTTTGGCTTTTGCATATTTTTTAATCACTCATAACAGGTACAAACATACTATTATGGAATGTTAAATTGGATATTGTATTATGTTATAGGTTTTTCTGTCTTGTCTTGTTTGAGACAGATTCTAACCATGTTTCCCAAACCAGTCTTGTACTCCAGGGCTCAAGCGATCTTCACGTCTCAGCCTTCTAGATACTTGTACTACAGGTGTGTGTCACAGTACTGAGCTTCTTTTTTTTTTGTTTTTGAAGGAAAATATTCAAGAACCCCATTTTACATGTATATCCTCTTCTTTGTGTTTAGTAAAATATCAATCCAATTTGAGGGAAAGAAAATATTCTTTGATTTATAAAATTTACTTTAAAAAAACCCTTAAATTGTGTCTAACAATAACTTAAACTGCCATGTGTGCCTGCATGCTGCCATGCTCCCTGCCACAATGATAGTGGACTGAGCCTCTGAAACTGTAAGCGAGCCTCAGTTAAATGCTTTGCTTTATAAGAGTTGCATGGATCCCCTGGGACAGGGAAATAGAGTAGAGTTTGCTGGTGGGGAGGGGGACAGGAGGAATCTGATTGGGGGTATATGGAGAGAGATTGCAGGGAGAGGCAGCTGGAATTGGGGGGAACTTGGTGGGTAGTGTGGAAACCTAGTGCAGTGGAAACTTCCTGAAATCTATGAGGGTGACCCTAGTGAGGACCCCTAGTAATGGAGGATACAGAATCTGAACTGGACATCTTTTGTAGCAAGGCAAGGCTTCTAGTAAGGAGCTGGGATTGCATTCAGTCAAGTTTTTTGGGGGAAGGGGTTCCGTGGAAATCCCCAAACATCCCAGGCTCATGCTAGGACAGAAGGTCACCCTCCAAAAACAGATATCAGGGTGGCCTTATTACCGAGGACAATATCCACACAGCTCATTGAATGTAGAGAGGTTGAGCTGGCGCCTGCATGGAGCCATTACACCTGTGGTCTAGTCTCTGGTGTGGGAAGGTACTTTTCAGGCCACTGAAAGAGAAACGTGGACAACCCAGCCGCAAAACCTTCAGCCTACAATCTGCCTGCAAGATGTGCAGGGGGAGGGGGAATGATGGTGCAGAGCTTGTGGGAGTGGCCAACTAATGTCTGGTTTAACTTGAGGTCCATGTCATGAGCAGGAACCCATGCCCAACAATGCCTGGATAGCCCAGAGACCTAGGATAGAACCAGACATGACAGGCTAAACGAATTCATTCATTCATTCATTCATTCATTTAAAAAAGTAAATAAAATCAATGAAATGATTCCCAATGATATTCTGCTATCCTCACCAGAGACACTTCCTCCAGCAGCAGATGGGATCATGTGCAGAGACCCAGAACCAGAAGTAAGGAGTCTAAATTGGAGGTCTCCATTTGATCCCTTCCCTGGGAGCTCAAGAAACCCTGTAGAGGAGGGCAAGGAAAGACTGTAGGAGTCAGAGGGGCTGGAGGACACCAGGAGAACATGGCCTACTGAATCAGCTATGCTGGGCTCACATGTGCTCACAGAGACTGGAGTGACAAGCACTGGGCCTGCACGGGTCTGCGCCAGGTCTTTTGTGTACATGTTTTGGCTGTTACCTTGGTGTTCTTGTGGGACTTCTAACAGTGGGAGTGGGTAGATCTCTGACTCTTTTGTCTGCTCTTGGGACTCTTCAGCCTCCATGAAAGCTTTTGCCTTGGCTTACTGTATCTTGTCATGATTGGTTGTTGTCTCTGGGAGGCCTGCTCCTTTCTGAATGGAAATGGAGGGGGATTAGGATCTGGGGCAAAAGGAGGTTGTGGGGAGCTGGGAGAAGGGGAGGGAAGGGAAACTGGTTGGGATGAATTGTATGAGAGATGAATCTACTTTCAATTAAAACAAAACAGAAGTCTTTAGACTGTTTATGCACATCTGAAGCCAGTCAATTTTACCACTAATTTTATTGTTGCCCTTGAACATATTCTAAGATGCTCCAAGTTGTTCAATTTGATCATGGATCCCAGTCTTTTCCTTTGTCAATTTATCCAGAAATGGTAGGACCAACCAACCAGTATCATCATTTTCCTTGTTTTTCCACAAATTGTCAAACATTTTCTGTAGAGTCACCAAATCTGCTTCTGCTCACAGCTGGTGAATCAGAATAATCAAATGCATTTGTTTCCTTAAGTCACACCATGGGCTTTCAGAACTCTCTGAGCTTCCAGGAGAGGCTTCAGTGACTACAGGTGTTGACAAATTGGAAAACCTATGCCATATGCTTAAAAATTTATGCCAGGTGGCAGTGGCACATGCCTTTAATCTCAGTACTCAAGAGGCAGAGCCAGGAGGGTCTCTGTGAGTTCGAGGCCAGCCTGGTCTACAGAGCGAGATCCAAAACAGGCACTAAAACCTACACAGAGGAAACCCTGTCAAAAAACAACAACAAAAAAATTATCTTTATATTTCTGTAGCTCTAAAACCTCTTCTGGTACCAAAATTGGCATTAATCATGGTTCTCTAGAGGATCAGAACTTATGGGGATATACATATACATATATTCATGTATATCTACATATATACATATATATGATTTATTAGAATGGCTTACAGGCTGTGGTCCAGCTAGTCCAACAATGGCTATCTACCAATGGAAGTCCAAGAAGCCAGTGGTTGTTCAGTCCATGAGGCTGGATGTCTCAGCTGGTCTTCAGTATATACCAGAATCCCGAAGTAGTGTGCTCTAATGCCAGCGAAAGGATGGACTTGCTATTAAGAGCAAGAGCAAGCAGGCAAAGAGAGCAAGCTTCCTTCCTCCATGAATTTTATATAGACTGCCAGCAGAAGGTGTGGTCCAGATTAAAGGTGGCTCTTCTCACCCTAAAAGTCTGGATTAAAGATGTATCTTCCCACTTCAAATATCCAGATTACTAGTGGGTCTTTACACTTCAGATGATTTAATTAATAAAAGTTCCCTCACAGATGTGCCCATCATTTAGGTCTTAGTTCATTCCAGATGGAATCAAGTTGTCTGGGAAGCAATGATCCTCCAACCACAACTGAGATGGATAGTGAATCAGGATGAAGGGACTAGGGCTCTACACTCTTCAGACTCTAAGAGCCCTTGGTTACTGTGACAATAGGAGGCCACACAGCTAAATTTTTGGTAGATGCTGGGGCAGAGCTGTTTTCATTGGTAACTGAACTTACTGGGTTTTTGAAAACGTGGTCCTCTGGCAGTGGGAGACTGAGCAAAGTGTATGGATTTAGAATAGTAGGATGAATGATTTCAGTCCATTTATTTACCTCCCAGAGATCCTGAACTGTCTTAATTATCTGAGGTCCCTGGTTTATGGACAGGGAGGAAAGGCATATTCCAAGCCAGCTGGCATGGGGTGAGAATGTTAGCATCTAACAGCCTCTTGATACAAGGAGCAATTCCCAGTCTAGCCTTTTGGTTAATGGGATATTGCTGGATCCTTATAGGTGTGGCTGTAGTCACGATTCTTCCCAGAAGTGGTGGGCGGTGCTCTTCCAAGCATGGATGATTTTTCTCAGCCCATACTTTGAGAAACTGTTATTGCAAGTACTGGATCAGGATTTATTTCTGCTTTGGAGTCTGGAAAGTTGGGAAATATTATTCAGAGAGAAGGGTAGTTTATCTGAGTTGGTAGGCAGCTGCAAAGGAAATTTTAGTTTCTTGAGGAGTAAAGGCAATGTTGGTGCCTAATTTTCAAAGCAGATCTCTGCCTGGAAGGTCGAAAGGGCAGTCTGGGACCACCATGAAAGAATGAGTCATCTGTTTGTGGCTCAGGTAAAATATTATTATAAGTGTGCGGTGATAGTCCTTAATCATACCTGTGGCTCCCTGTCCAGGTCTACATAGTCCTGGACCCTAAGGATACTTTCTTTCCATTCCCCGGGCACCAGTGAGCCAGCCCATATTTGCCTTTGAATGGAATGATCCAATGCCCATTGAGACTATTCAGCTAAACTGAACAGGACTACCCAAAAAGTTCAAAAGTTCCCCTATGACTTTTGTGGATGGAATACAAAAATCCTTAATTCAATCCTCATTCAACTCTGCTCCAGTAAGTAGATTATCTACTGGCAGCAGCCAACACCACTACACGTTCAAAAGACCAAAGGATTTTCTGCTCCAGACTTTGGGACAACATGTCTCTCTGAAAAAGGCTCAACTTACAAACAGAGGTCTTGTATCTTGGATACAAATTTGCTCTAGGTAGTAGAACTCTCAATGGCTTCCCAGAAGGAAGCTATCCTCAGGACCACCACTCCTAAAGCAAGAAGCAGGCATGCAAATTCCTGGGGGAGTCTGTATATTGTAGGCTCTGGGTTCCTGCTTTTGCTGAAATAGCCCGGCCCCTATATTTTCCTACTGTGGGAGATGATTCTTGGAAATGGACTGAAACAGAGGAACAAGCTTTCTGGGAACTAAAGCAGGCTCCAACCTAAGCCCCAGCTTTGGCTCGACTAGATGTCACTAAACTGTTCCACCTTCTCAGTCATGAGACTCAGAGCATTGCAAAGGGCATTTTGACTCAGACCCTAAAACCCTGGTGGTCTCCAGTCGGCCATCCTGTTTGTGTGCCATAGCCCAAACCACTATACCAGGAAGAGAAGCTGACAAACTCACCCTGGTCCAGGTCCTGACTTTAAGGGCTCCACATGCTGTGGAAACCCTCTTAAGAGGGGCAAATGGCTAGTGGGTGTCAAATGCCAGTATCAGGGTCTGTTGCTCCATCTTACATTTGCTGCTGTGCACAAACTCAACCCTGTGACATTGATGCCTGATGATGACCCTGAGGTCCTACTCCATAACTATGAGGACTTGCTGGAAATTTCTAAGGCCAGTTTTCCAGAACTTCAGGACACTCCCCTGTCTGAGGCAGAGGCTGATCTCTTTACTGATGAAAGCAGCCTAGTCATTAATGGAGTAGGAGTACTACAGCAGCAGTAACTAACCAATGGGACACCATATGGGCACAAGCCTTGCCACAAGGCACATCAGACCAAAAGGCAGAGCTGATGGGTCTCACTCAGACCCTACGCTGGGGAAAGTGAACATTTATACAGACCGCAGGTATGTTTTTGCTACCTTTCATGTCCATATTATGATTTATATAGGAGAGGTATATAGCATTAATCCTAATTGATCTTAATAATAAAAACCCAGAGCCAGATATCGGGGTAACTGCTGAAAGATCAGAGAGACAAAGGAGCAAGCTATAGCCACCTCTTACCTTGCCAATTCCTCAGCCTGAAGGGAGGGCAAGTTCCTGTCTCCACCTGCCTTATATTCCTCTCTCTTCCCAGACATAAAACTTCCTGTTTCCTCCTCCCTAGTGCTGGGATTAAAGATGTGTGCCAACACTGCCTGGCCTCTGTGGTTAACTAGTGGCTAGATCCACACTCTGATCTTCAGGCCAGCTTTATTTGTTAGGGCACCAACAAAATATCACCACAGATATTAACTGCTGGAAGAAAAACTCTAAAACAGAGAGGAAATTCTAGCTGTCCTTAAAGCAGTCTGGCTCCCTAAGGAGGTAGCTGTTATCCATGACAAGGGGCATCAAATGGCAGCACACCTGAAGCTCAAGGAAACTGTAAGGCAGACCAGGTAGCCTGACAGACAGTAGAGATGCCTGAGTGAGGTAATCCAAAAAAAGAAAGAGAAACATGGTATGCACTCCCTCCCAAGTGGATATTAGTTGTAACTAAAGGACAACCATGCTACAATCCATAGACCCAGAGAAGCTAGGTAACAAGGATGGCCCAAGGGATGACACATGGATATCCCTGGTAAAGAGAAATAGAAGAGATTTCATGGATGCACTGGGGGTGGGTGGTGATTAGAACATGAGGGGGTCAGGTTGAGGGTAGGTTGCAGGGGGAGAATATTGAAAGTGATTACTAGTCCTAGAAATCTAGCCAAATACACAGAGATAGTGAGATTATGTATCTTAGATTAACTACTAACACCACTTTACTAGGGGTGGTATATAATTCCAAATTGCATTATAAATCTTACCTTTATACCCACAGATGAATGTAGCCCTCACCCCTCATCAGAGAATCTTCTCTCTGCAGCAAATGAATGAAACAGAGGCCATGACAAGAACAAGTCATGCTGGAGAGATAAACAGAATGTCAGGAGCCAAAGCACAAAGAATAAATCTACAACATAACACAACTCCTGTTGTTGGATTCAGGAAACCACAGAAGAAACAGAAGTATTTTAAGAACCAGAGGACAAAAAATTCTACTATGGGATTGTGTCTCCTAAAAATGAAAAGGAAGCTATACCCATGACATTGCAACCGTATTGCTGCCTAAACAAGACCTGGGCAATGATGGTAAGGGGGAAATAGAACAGGGTTCCACCCTAGATAAGAACTATAGGCAACTAATGACTGCTGAGAGAAGGAAAATTTACCTGTCAAGAAATGAGACCACCTAATTGGTTACTCAATACAAAGTGATCAGCCCTGAGATAAAAAAATGGACTCATCAGGTTATATTTATAAATACATGCATATTTATATGTAACAATAATAAAGAAAAACAGACCATCAATTAGAGAGGATGTGGGGTATTACAAGAGAAGGAAGGATGAAGTGATGTAATTATATTATTTAAAATAAACTAATATAAATACAAAATTATATTATTTAAAATAAACTAATATAAATACAAAATTATATTATTTAAAATAAACTAATATAAATACAAAATTATATTATTTAAAATAATATAAGAAATAAACATTTTGAGATTTCATCTTACCTCACTCAGAATTTATTTAGATAGATAGATAAATATTTAGATAGATAGATAGATAGATAGATACATAGATAGATAGATAGATAGATAGATAGATAGATAGATAGATAGATAGATAGATCATGGTGTGGATGTAATGAAAGGGGAATATTTATATTTTGTGGGAGTACAACCTGGTGTAGCCGCTGTGGAAATCAATGTGGAGGTTTCTCAAAAATATAAAAACAGAACTGCCATATGAGCTATGTTCAGAACTCTTGAATATGTACAGAAGAGATTCGTATCCTACCAGAGAGGCATTTGTACATCCATCTTCACTGCGGCTCCATTCACAATAGGAAATTGAATCAACCTAGATGCCGATCAACTGAAGAATGGTTGAGGGGAAATTGTGCCACACAGACACAATGAAATATTACTAACCTATAAGAAATTATAATCATGAGATTTACTGTTATATATGGAACTGATAAAACTTATCCTGAGTAATACAAGCAGATCAGAAAGACAAATGCCATGTTCTCTCTTAGATGTGGATGTTATCTTTGAATCCTTTGTGTGTATGATTAAACAGGACTTGACGTGGTACCCAGGTACTTAAGAAAGAAGCCCTTTGGGGAGCGACACATTAATGGAGGGGAGATATTAAAACATAAACTGGAGGAGGAAAGAAATAAAACATTCAAAGGAGTAGGGTGAGAAAATGAAGGGGTGGTGGAATGTCTAATCAAAATGTAGGGTGTGTTCAATGCTATACAGAAAGCTATGAGATAGCCACCTGTGTAAAACACTGTATAATCAGAGTGGATTAGAGAACACAGGGAATGAGAAATAGGTGGTTGGGATAATCCAGGTTAAAAGTTTAAGTGAGGATGGGGATGGGATGTTGAAATATATGTATGGATATATGCAGAAGCCTTGTGGAAATATACTAGATTGTAAGCTAATTAGAAATATAATGTATATTGAAAAGAGTTTGGAGAGGAGGCCTCTCCACAGGTGGACAATGATGCTTTCAAAAGGTATGAGTCAGTAAATGAAAATGTGTGCCCAGCATAGTTACCGCTCCACAAGTTTTGGTCAGAGAGGCCACAGAGAGTCACGTGAAACAGTGCAGGCTATTGCCACTGCTCTTATTTTTGAACTATAACTAGATGGGTAAACTTTTTTGAAGACATCACTCAACTTCCTTCTAGCTAGCTTACACAGTTCCAGAAGGTGCAATGGAAGCAGCAATGAGCAAGAGACAAATTGTTTCCCTCACTGCTAGGTCCTGCGTGCTACAATATTGGCCTGCCTGGAAAATTTGCCCACTGGTATTAACAGTGACATGACAGTTACAGGGTAACCAAGAACCTTCTACTTGAGTATGAGGGCTACTCTACAGGAGGTCTTTTGTACTTACTAGGCCAAAGCCTATAACTAGGGAAATCACAGCCCCTAGGTGTGAACACACTGCTATTGTTATATTTAATGGCCATGCTGCAATCTGTCTTCTGAATATTTGTGTTTATACCCTTAGATTTGGGTCACTTTCAACTTTGGTCAGAGACACTTCTTTTTCTTTTCTTTTTTTATTATTAAGAGATTTTCTATTCATCTTACATATCAACCATGGATTCCCCTCTCCTCCTTCTTCCCACCTCCCAGTCTTCCCCCCCAACACACTCCCCATTCCCACCTCCTCCAAGGCAAGGTCTCCCCTGGGTAGTTAGCCCAGCCTGGTAGATTCAGTTGAGGCAGGTCCAAGCCCCTCCTCCCTGCACCAAGGCTGCACAAAGTGTCTCACCATAGGCCCTAGGTTCCAAAAAGCCGGCTCATGCACTAAGGACGGGTCCTGATCACACTGCCTTTGGGCCCCCTAAACAGTTCAAGATAAACAACTGTCTCACTTATCCAGAGGGCCTAGTCAAGTACCATGGGGGCTCCTAAGCTGTTGGTTCACAGTTCATGTGTTTCCACTAGTTTGACTAATTGTCTCTGTACTTTTTCCAATCGTGGTCTCAATATCTCTTGAGACACTTCTTTTTCACAGTAGTGGTTAAGGCAGAGACTCATAGCTGGTCAAAATACAGAGTACAAGTAACTGAGAGCTCATTCATGGATGAATCTGCTATATTAACCTTCACTCACCAAAAGTTATAAGGATATCACAGAAAAGCATGCAGAAAGAATTGAAGAGACAATCAAGTCAGAGATTTAAAATGCAGATTTCTGTAAATAACATAACTGCTGCATACTCCAATTAACAGTACCTTTGGTTACCTACTCAGGATCAAACTCTTCAAAGTTCTAACATGAATTGTGAAGGATGTGTCTAAGGGCACACCATTGGAGGGGCTATGAGCAACTGGTGGTTTCTGAGAAAGGGAAAGTCACTCCTTTTGGAGAAATGGCCTCTGTTAGGTTGTCCATGCTCTAGTAGGTGGACTCACACACATGGGCACATGGGCAACACTAAGTGGACTCAGAGGGTTATTAATAATAAAAACAGAAAGCATGAAGTTGAGAAGACGACAGACTGGTACCACTACAGGGAGTTGAAGGGAAGAAATGGTCAATGGATAAAATCAAAATATATTGTCTACATGTATAAGCTCTTGAAAGAATAAAACAATTTTAAAAAGTACTCTAAGACAATATGATGGTTTGAATAAGAAAGGCCTCTGTAGGCTCATGTACTTGAAGTGCTTGAATAAGGAAGTGGGGCCTTGTAGGAGGAAATGTGTCACTGGGAGTGGGCAGTGAGGTTCCAAAAGCCCATGCCATGTCCAAAGTATTTGCTCTCTCTGCCTATGGATCAGGATGTAGTTTTCAGCTACTGCTCCAGAGTCTGCTGGCATGCCTCCGTGTTTCCTGCCATGATGATAATGGCCTAAACCTCTGACACTGAAACAAGCCCCAGATTAAGTGCTTTCTCTTGTAATAGTCGCTTTGATCTCGGTGTCTCTTTACATCAGTAGAACAATGGCTAAGATAGGCTGTGGTTCAAGTCATATAGTTAAAATAAGGAATCAGTTGTAGGCCAAATTTAACATACATACTATTTGACACTTTTTTTTATTTTCCCAAACTAATATTTTATTAATCATTTGAGAATGTCATACAACATACCTCAATCACACTTGCTTCACATTCCTCCGAGGTCCACCCTCCCACCCTTTTGGCATCCTCCCCCAGAATAGAAAAAAGACAATGTAACAAGTCCAATTGGTGTTACCCTTATACTCATTGGAGCATAGTCAAACTTGCAGTGGCCAGCCCCTTAAAAAGGAGATCTTCGCCAACCCCTGCCTGAAGCCATCAACTGTGAAGAGCTACAGATAAGTATTTTTATTACAACTTTCAAGGACTCTCCAATAAGATCCTGTCTGGATTTTCTTTTTTGAGGGATGGTGGCACAGAAGCCTTCAATGTCTGTCTGAATTTCAGTTATGATTCTACAGTCATTGATACCACTGTAAAAGAAGCTCCCTGCCAATAGAAGTCAGTGGCAGTACAGATCTCGGACTTCCACATGGTTTCCAGTAGCAGAATGGATCATAGACTTCTAAAGGGTTTCCAGGAGCAGCACAGATCATGGTCCACAAGATTTCTGGTGACAGCTTGGATAACTGACATCCATCTGGTCCATGACATCAACACAGATCACCAACATAACATGTTTGCGGGAGGCATCACAGATCACTATCAGGATGACTGCTTGTGGCAGTACTAATGACAGACGTTGACACATTCTTCATCAGCATCTGGGTCATGGATATTCAACTGGTCTTCAGCATGCAGCCCAGAGCATGAACATAAACATAGTTTTTGGTGGCAGCAAGGACAAAGATGTCAACATGGTCTCCAGCACCAGGATGGCTTAATGATATCAAAATAGTTTCTGTTGGCAGCTCAGATCATTTATATTGACCTAATCCCCAGCAGCAGCACAGACTACAATCATCGTGGTCATCATCGTAGATTCAGGTGGCAACATGGACAATGGACATCCACAAGGTCTAAGATTCCAACAAAGACTATGGCCATAAACATGGTTATCAGCGGCAGCATGAATGAGTGACATCAACATAATTTCAGATGTTAAGTCAGATAACGGACATCCACATGGTCAAAACAGGGAACAAAGATCAGTGACATCAACAAGGCTGGTTTCCTGTGGTAGATCATATACATCAACTTAGTTTCAGGTGGCAGACAAATCACAGAAATCAACATTATATACATTACCAACACAGGACACTTACCTGAATTGGGTCTCAGGTGGTAGTATGCACCACTGATTTCTGCATTGTCTCAGATGATAACAGACTACAGACAGCAGTATGGTTACAAGCGGAAGCAAGTTTCAGTAGCATCAACATGGTTGACAGCAATAGCAAAGATCAGTGACATCAGCAAAGTTTCAGAAAACAGGTCGAATCATGGATATCAGCCAGGTTAAGACAGGCAGCGAGAATCAGTCACATCAACATGGTTGCCTGTGTCAGTATAGATCATGGATATCAACTTGGTTTCAGGTGGCAGACAGATCATGGAAATCAATATTGTACACATGAGAGACACAAGAAGCTTACTTGAACTGGGTCTCAGGCAGCAGTATGGACGAATGACTTCAACATTGTTTCTGATGACACTGTACACTGCAGACATCAATATGGTTACAGGTGGTAGCAAAGTTCAGTAACCTCAACATGTTGACAGCTACAACATAGATCAGTAACATCAACAAAGTTTTGGACGGTAGGTTGGATGATGAACATCAACATGGTTAGAAGATGCAGCAAAGAACAGTGACATCAACATGATTTCCTGCAGCGGCATGTATCAAGAGTATTAAATTAGTTCTGGATGGCGTGTGGGATCAAGGAAATCAACATTATTTATATTGGCAGCACAGAATACTTACCTCAATGTGGTCTCAGGTGCAAGGACAGAACATGGATGTCAACATCGCATCCAGGGGCAACAAGGACTGCAGGCATCGCCATGGCTCCCTGAAGCAGTAGGGGTTGAATGGTAGGTGAGATCATGGGCAGCAACATAGCTAGCAGAGGCAGCAAGGTTCAGAGACATCAAAATGTTTGCCACTGGCAGTACAAATCAGTGATATCAACATAGCTTTGGGGGGCAGATCAAATCAAAGACAACAACATGGTTAACAAAGGCAGCACAGATCAGGGACAGCAGCATGGTTACTGGTAAAGTATGGAACAAGGACATCAACATGGTCTCTGGAGGTAGCAAAGACAAAGACTATCAATGAAGCTTTCAGAATGAGTAGGATCAGGGAAATGACATGGTGTTCAGTGGAAAGAGAGAATAGATGCATCAACACGGTTACCAGTGGCAGCATAGCCTCTGCTGTCACATTGAGACATGAACATCAACATGCTTACCAGAAGTAGGAAGGATCCATGACATCAACATAGTTTTGAATGGAGGGTTGGCTCATGGATATCAACATAGTTAAAACATACAGCAAGGATCAGTGACATCAATGTGGTGGCCTGCAGAAACATGGGTGATGAAGTACAACTTAGTTTTGGATAGTAGCTTAGATCGAAGAGAAGAACATACTTCACACTGGCAACAAAAACCATTTACCTCAGCATGGATTAAGGAGTCAGAACAGAACATCGACATCAATATCATATCCCTGGGCACCAAGAACCACAGGCATCAACATGGCTTCCAGAATCAGTAGGGACAGCATGGTAGGCCAGATCATGGTAATTAACATGATAAACAAAAGAAGCAAGAATCAGTGGTATCAACACGGTTCCAGGGACAGAATGAATTACAGATATCAACTTCAGTTCCAATGGCAGATCAACTCTTAGAAATCAATATTCTTCATGTTGGCAACACAGAAAACTTACCTCAGCATGGTCTCAGGTGGCAGGTCAGACTATTAACATCAACATCTTATCCAGGAGCAAAACTTACCATAAGGCATCAACATGGACTTCAAACCCATAGGAATAGCACAGAGAGGTTCATGAACATGATAAAGAGGACAGCAGGCATCAATGTCATCAACAAGGTTGTAGGTGGCAGCATGTAAATATCAACAGTTTCAGATGGTAGCTGAGATCATGGCAATTAACATTCATCATATTGGCAGCATAGAACATTGGACCAATAGGGTCTCCTATTAGATAGATATCCATATGGGTAACAAAAGTAGCAGGGATCAATTAAATCCACAAAGTTTCAGGTGGCAGCATGTTGAATAGATAGCCACATAGTTTACTATAGTAGTTGAGATCAGGGAAACAAACTTTTTTGTGATGGAAAGACATAACATGGTCTCAAGTAGCAGGAATGATGGACATCAACATTAGATCCATGGGCAAGAAAAGAACCTGGCATCAACATGGCTTCCAGAAATAGTAGGAATAGCATGGTATGTCTGCTCAGGGACATATACATGTCTAATAGATGCAGCAGGGATGAATGAATTCAATTGGTTTGGAGGTGACAGCAAGTATTCCAGGTATTAACCTAGTTTCAGTTGGTATTTTCCTTCTTAGAAATTTACATTCTTTATGTTGGCAACACAGAACATTTACATTAATATGGACATAAGTAGCCAGAGAGTTAATGGCAATCAACATGTTATCCCATGGTAACAGGAACCACCTGAATCAACATGGCTTACAAAAACAATAGGAATGTTAGACAGGTCCTATAATAGACTTCATCAAAGTTAACAGAGGAAGCAGAGGTTAATGAGAACATCACGGGTGCAGGTGGCAGCATGAATTACAGATATAAGCTAAGTTAACAAAGGTTCATTAAATCTTGAGAATTACCATTCTATGTATTGCCAAAAAGGAACACTTACCTTAACATGATAACTTGTAGCAGGAGAGATCATGGAAATCAACCTGTTGTCCAGTGGTAAGATAATGAGCATCAACATTGCATCCGGAAGGAGTAGGAATAGCATTGTAGTTCCAATCATGGACACGCATATGTTTAAGAGGCTCATCTGGGATTAAAGACCTCAACTTGTTTGGAGGTAGCAGCATGTATTCAGGATATTAACTTAGTTTCTGATAGTATATCAATTCTTGGAAATTACATTCTTTATATAGGCAACACAGAACACTTACAGAAATAAGGCAATAAGTGGATGGAGAATTGAAAGCAATCAAGGTGTTATCCCATGGTAATAATGACCACGTGCATCAACATGGCTTACAAAACCAATAGGAATGCATTGGAGGTGCATTCATAGACAACAACAGGATTAACAGTGGCAACAGTGATCAATGACCTCAGCATGGTTGGAGGTTACAGCGTGAATGACGGATATCTGCTTAATTACCAATGCTTGTTAAATCTTGGAAACTACCATTCTACACATTGCCAAAAAGGAACACTTGCCTTAATATAGCCATAAGGGGCAGGTGAATTTATGGCAAACAAGATATTAACCCATGATATAAAGGACCACCTGCATCATCATGGCTTACAGAACCAATAGGAATGGAGGCGAGCTCCATTCATTAATGTCAGCAGGGTTTGCAAAGGCAGCAGTGATCAATGACTTCAGCATGGCTGCAGGTGGCAGCATCAATTATGTGTATCAACTTAGTTACCAAAAGTTGGTTAAATCTTGGAAATTACCATTCTATATATTGGCAACAAGGAAAGTCTACATTAACATCATCACCTGTAGAAACAGAGATCATGGAAATCAACATGGTGTCCAGTGGTTTACAAGACCATGAGCAACAACACTGCTACCATAAGTAGTAGGAAAAGCATTATAGTTCCAATCATGGACATCCATATCGGTAATGGAAGCAGCAGGGATCAATTAAATCCACAAGGTTTCAGGTGGTAGCATATTGAATGGATAGCCACATAGTTTACTTTGGTAGTTAAGATCAGGAAAATTAACATTCTTCATGCTGGAAAGACAGAACTCTTGCATCAACATGATCTCAGGTAGGAGGACAGATGGACATCAACATCAGATCCATGGGCAAGAAAGAACCCTGGCATCAACATGTCTCCCAGAAATAGTAGGAATAGCATGGTATGTCTGCTCATGGACATCTGCATGATTAACAAATGCAGCAGGGATGAATGAATTCAATTTGTTTGGAGGAGACAACAAGTATTCCAGATATCAAAATAGTTTCAGTTGCTATTTCTGTTCTTGGAAATTTACATTCTTTATGCTGGCAACACAGAACACTTCCATGAATATGGTCACAAGGGGACAGAGTGGTCATGGGAATCAAAGAGTTATCAAACGGAAACTAAGACAATATGAATCAACGTGGCTTACAGAAACAATAGTAATTCCTTTCATGTCCTTTCATAAACATCGACAAGGTTAACAGAGGCTGCAGGGATCAATAACATCAACATGGGTGCAGGTGGCAGCATGAATTACAAATATTCACTGAGTTAACAAAGGTTCATTAAATCTTGGGAATTACCATTATATATATTGCCAAAAAGGGACACTTACCTTAATATTGTCACTTGTAGCAGGAGAGATCATGGTAATCAACCATGGTGTCCAGTGGTAAGAAGATCATAAGCATCAACATTGCTTCCAGAAGGAGTAGGAATAGCACTATAGTTCCAATCACCGACATGCACATTTTTAATAGACTCAGTTGTGTTTAATGACCTCAATTTGTTTGGAGGTAGCAGCATGTATTCAGGATATTAACTTAGTTTCTGTTAGTATTCAGTTCTTGGAAATTACATTCTTCATATTGCCAACACAGAACATTGACATAAATAAGGTGATAAGGGGATGGAGAATTCATAGCAATCAAGGTGTTATCCCATGATAACAAGGACCACATGCATCAATATGGCTTACAGAAAAAAATAAGAATGCATAGGAGCTTCATTCATTAATATCAAAAGGGTTTATAAAGGCAGCAGTGATCAATGACATCAGCATGGCTGCAGGCGGCAGTATGAATTATGTGTATCAGGTTAGTTACCAAAAGTTAGTTAAATCTTGGAAATTACCATTCTGTACATTGACAACAACAAACATTTACCTTAAGGTGGTGACTTGTAGCAGAAGAGATAATAGCAATCAACATGGTGCCCACTGGTAAGACGATAATGAGCATCAACATTGCTTCCAGAGTAGAAGGCATGGTTTTGTGCCTCCAGTGATGGACATCCACATGGTTAACAGAAGCAGTAGGGATGTATCATATGGACAGTGTTTCAGGTAGCAAATAGTACAAAGGAGAGCCACACAGTTTACTTTGGTAGTTGAGATCAGAGAAATTAACTATCGTTATGATGGAAAGACAGAACACTTGCACCAACATGCTGTCAGGTAGGAGGACAGATAGACATCAACATCAGATCCATGGGCAAGAAAGAACCCTGGCATCAATGTGGCTTCCAGAAGTAGTAGGAACAGTATTGTGGGCCCACTCATGGACATCCACATGTTTAACAAATGCAGCCAGAATAAATGAATTCAATTTGTTTGGAGATAACAGCAAATATTCTGGATCTCAACTTAGTTTCAGTTGGTATTTCAATTCTTGGAAATTTACATTCTTTATGTTGGCAACACAGAACACTTCCATCAATGTGGACATAAGGGGCCCAAGAGGTCATGGCAATCAAGATGTTATACCATTGTAACAAAGACTACATGTATCAACATGGCTTACAGAAACAACAGGAATGCATTGGAGGTGCATTCACATTCACAGACATCAACAGGGTTAATATTGGCAAAAGGGATCAATGACATCAGCATGGATGGAAGTGGCAGCATGAATTACGAATATCTGCTTAGTAACCATTGCTTGTTAAATCTTGGATATTACCATTCTACACATTGCCAAAAAGAAACCCTTGCCTTTATATGGCCATAAGGGGCTAAAGAATTTATGGCAATCAAGATATTAACCCATGGTATAAAGGACCACCTGCATCAACATGGCTTACAGAACCAATAGGAATGCAGGGGAGCTCCATTCATTAATGTCAGCAGGGTTTGCAAAGGCAGCAGTGATCAATGACTTCAGCATGGCTGCAGGTGGCAACATGAATTATGTGTATCAACTATACATTGGCAACAAGGAAAGTCTATATTAACATAATCACCTGTAGAAACAGAGATCATGGAAATCAACATGGTGTCCAGTGGTTTACAAGACCATGAGCAACAACACTGCTACCACAAGTAGTAGGAAAAGTATTATAGTTCCAATCATGGACATCCATATCGGTAATTGAAGCAGCAGGGATCAATTAAATCCACAAGGTTTCAGGTGGTAGCATATTGAATGGATAGCCACATAGTTTACTTTGGTTTTAAAGATCAGGAAAATTAACATTCTTCATGCTGGAAAGACAGAACTCTTGCATCAACATGTCTCAGGTAAGAGGACAGATGGACATCAACATCAGATCCATGGGCAAGAAAGAACCCTGGCATCAACATGTCTCCCAGAAATAGTAGGAATAGCATGGTATGTCTGCTCATGGACATCTGCATGATTAACAAATGCAGCAGGGATGAATGAAATCAATTTGTTTGGAGGAGACAACAAGTATTCCAGATATCAAAATAGTTTCAGTTGCTATTTCTGTTCTTGGAAATTTACATTCTTTATGCTGGCAACACAGAACACTTCCATGAATATGGTCACAAGGGGACAGAGTGGTCATGGGAATCAAAAAGTTATCCCACGGAAACTAAGACAATATGAATCAACATGGCTTACAGAAACAATAGTATTTCCTTTCACGCCCTTTCATAAACATCGACAAGGTTAACAGGGATCAATGACATCAGCATGGGTGCAGGTGGCAGCATGAATTACAAATATTCACTAAGTTAACAAAGGTTCATTAAATGTTGGGAATTACCATTATATATATTGCCAAAAAGGGACACTTACCTTAATATTGTCACTTGTAGCAGGAGAGATCATGGTAATCAACCATGGTGTCCAGTGGTAAGAAGTTCATGAGCATCAACATTGCTTCCAGAAGGAGTAGGAATAGCACTATAGTTCCAATCACGGAAATGCACATTTTTAATAGACTCAGTTGTGTTTAATGACCTCAATTTGTTTGCAGGTAGCAGCATGTATTCAGAATATTAACTTAGTTTCTGTTAGTACTTCAATTCTTGGAAATTACATTCTTCATATTGCCAACACAGAACATTGACATAAATAAGCTGATAGGGGGATGGAGAATTCATAGCAATCAAGGTGTTATCCCATGATAACAAAGACCACATGCATCAATATGGTTTACAGAAAAAATAGGAATGCATGGGAGCGTCATTCATTAATATCAAAAGGGTTTATAAAGGCAGCAGTGATCAATAACATCAGCGTGGCTGCAGGTGGCAGTATGAATTATATGTATCAAGTTAGTTACCAAAAGTTAGTTAAATCTTGGAAATTACCATTCCATACATTGACAACAACAAACATTTACCTTAAGGTGGTGACTTGTAGCAGAAGAGATCATAGCAATCAACATGGTGCCCAGTGGTAAGAAGATAATGAGCATCAACATTGCTTCCAGAGTAGTAGGCATGGTATTGTGCCTCCAATGATGGACATCCACATGGCTAATAGAAGCAGTAGGGATGTATTATATCCACAGTGTTTCAGGCAGCAAAAAGTACAAAGGAGAGCCACACAGTTTACTTTGGTAGTTGAGATCAGAGAAATTAACTTCGTTATGATGGAAAGATAGAACACTTGCACCAACATGGTGTCAGGTAGGAGGACAGATAGACATCACCATCAGATCCATGGGCAAGAAAGAACCCTGGCATCAATGTGGCTTCCAGAAGTAGTAGGAACAGTATTGTGGGTCTGCTCATGGACATCCACATGTTTAACAATTGCAGCCAGAATAAATGAATTCAATTTGTTTGGAGATGACAGCAAATATTCTGGATATCAACTTAGTTTCAGTTGGTATTTCAATTCTTGGAAATTTACATTCTTTATGTTGGCAACACAGAACACTTCCATCAATATGGACATAAGGGGCCCAAGAGGTCATGGCAATCAAGATGTTATACCATGGTAACAAGGACCACATGTATCAATATGGCTTACAGAAACAACAGGAATGCATTGGAGGTGCATTCATATTCACAGACATCAATAGGGTTAACATTGCCAAAGGGGATCAATGACATCAGCATGGATGGAGGTGGCAGCATGAATTACGGATATCTGCTTAGTAACCAATGCTTGTTCAATCTTGGAAATTACCATTCTACACATTGCCCAAAAGGAACACTTGCCTTAATATGGCCATAAGTGCTGGAGAATTTATGGCAATCAAGATGTTAAACCATGGTATAAAGGACCACCTGCATCAACATGGCTTACAGAACCAATAGAAATGCAGGGGAGCTCCATTCATTAATATCAGCAGGGTTTGCAAAGGCAGCAGTGATCAATGACATCAGCATGACTGCAGGTGTGAGGATGCATTATGTGTATTAACTTAGTTACCAAAAGTTGGTTTAATCTTGGAAATTATCATTCTATACATTGGCAACAAGGAACACTTACATTAACATCATCACCTCTAGCAACAGAGATCATGGAAATCAACATGGGGTTCAGTGGTTTATAAGACCTTGAGCATCAACATTGCTACCAGAAGTAGTAGGAAAAGAATTATAGTTCCAATCATGGACATCCATACTGGTAACGGAAACAGCCAGGATCAATGAATTCACAAAGTATCAGGTGGCAGCACGTAGAATGGATAGCCACATAGTTATTTGGGTTCGGAGAAATTAACATTCTTCATGTTGGAAAGACAGATCTCTTGCATCAACATGGTCTCAGGTAGCAGAACAGATAGACATCAACATCAGATCCATGGCAAGAAAGAACCCTGGCGTCAATGTGGCTTCCAGAAATAGTAGGAATAGCATGGTATGTCTGCTCATGGATATCCGCATGTATAAAAGATGCAGCAGGGATGAATGAATTCAATTTGTTTGGAGGTGACAGCAAGTATTCTGTATATTAACTTAGTTTCAGTTGATATTTTTGTTATTGGAAATTTACATTCTTTATGTTGGCAACACAAAACACATACATTAATATGGTCATATGGGGCCAGAGATGTCATGGCAATCAAGATGCTATCCCACGGTAACAAAGACCATATGCATCAACATGGCTTACAGAAACAATAGTAATTCCTGTCACGCCCTTTCATGGACATCAACAAGGTTAACAGAGGCAGCAGCGGTCATTGACATCAGCATGGGTGCAGGTGGCAGGATGAATTACAGATATTAGATAAGTTAACAAAGGTTCATTAAATCTCAGAAATTACCATTCTATATATTGTCAAAAAGGTACACTTACCTTAATATGATCACTTGTAGCAGGAGAGATCATGGAAGTCACCATGTTGTCCAGTGGTAAGAAGATCATGAGCATCAACATTGGTTCCAGAAGGAGTAGGAATATCACTGTAGTTCCAATCATGGACACACACATGTTTAAGATAGTCAGCTGGGATTAATGACCTCAACTTGTTTAGAGGTAGCAGCATTTGTTCAGGATATTAACCCAGTTTCTGTTAGTATTTCAATTCTTGGAAATTACATAATTCATATTGGCAACACAGAACACTGACATAAATAAGGTGATAAAGGGATGGAAATTGAAAGCAATCAAGGTGTTATCCCACGGTAATAATGAACACATGCATCAACATGGCTTACAGAACCTATAGGAATGCATTGGAGGTGCATTCATAGACATCAACAAGGTTAACAGTGGTAATGGGGGTCAATGACATCAGCATGGTGTGCTGTTATTGTGTTCCCCAAAATATTGTGCACCTTAATAAACTTATCTGGGGTCAGAGACAGAACAGCTACTAGATAAAAAGTCTAGAAAATGGTGGCACTCACACTTTCATCCTAGCATTCCAGAAGCAGAAATCCCTCTGGATCTCTGAAAGTGCAAGGCCATATTGGAAACAGCCAGGCACGGTGACTCACGCCTTTAATCCCAGAAAGCAAACATTTAATCCCAAGGTGTGATGGTAGAAAGGAAAGATATATAATGTGTGAAGACCAGAAACTAGAAGTATTTCGCTGGTTAAGCATTTGGCTGGTTAAGCATTTGGCTAGTTAAGCTTTTAGGTTTTGAGCAGTACAGTTCAGCTGAGAGCCATTCGGATATGAGGACACAGAGGATTCCAGTCAGAAGAAACAAGATCAGCTGAGAAGTTGGCCAGGTGAGGTTAGCTGTGGCTTGTTCTGTCTCTCTGATCTTCCAGTGTTCAAACCAATACTTGGCTCAGGTTTGATTTTATTAATAAGAACTTTTAAGATTCACACTATAGCATGGTAGGAGGTGGCAGCATGAATTAGGGATATCTGCTTAGTTACCAATGCTTGTTAAATCTTGGATATTACCATTCTACACATTGCCAAAAATAAACCCTTGCCTTTATATGGCCATAAGGGGCTAAAGAATTTATGGCAATCAAGAGATTAACCCATGGTATAAAGGACCACCTGCATCAACATGGCTTACAGAACCAATAGGAATGCAGGGGAGCTCCATTCATTAATATCAGCAGGGTTTGTAAAGGCAGCAGTGATCAATGACATCACCATGACTGCAGGTGGCAGCATGAATTATGTGTATCAACTTATTTACCAAAAGTTGGTTTAATCATGGAAATTATCATTCTATACATTGGAAAAAGTAACCCTTACATTAACATCATCACCTGTAGCAGCAGAGATCATGAAAATCAACATGGTGTCCAGTGGTTTACAAGACCATGAGCATCAACACTGCTACCAGAAGTAGTAGGAAAAGCATTATAGATCTAAATATAGATATCCGTATGGGTAACAGAAGTAACAGGGGTCAATTAAATCCACAAGGTTTCAGGTGGCAGCATGTTGAATGGATAGCCACATAATTTACTTTGGTGGTTGAGATCAGGCAAATTATCTTTCTTCATGATGGAAAGACAGAACATGGTCTCAAGTAGCAGGACAGATGGACATCAACATCAGAATGATGGACAAGAAAAGAACTCTGATATCAAATTGCTTCCAGAAATAGTAGGAATAGCATGATATGTCTGCTCATGGACATCCAGATGTTTAACAGATGCAAAAGGGAAGAATGAATTCAATTTGGTTGGAGGTGACAACAAGTATTCCAGATGTCAACTTAGTTTCAGGTGGTATTTTTGTTCTTGGAAATTTACATCTTTATGTTGGCAATACAAAACATATACATCAATATGGTCATAAGTGTCCAGAGAAGTCATGGCAATCAAGATGTTATGCCATGGTAACAAGGACCATATGCATCCACATGGCTTACAGAAACAATAGGAATTCCTATCAGGTCCTTTCATAGAAATCAACAAGGTTAACAGAGGCAGCAACGGTCAAAGACATCAGCATGGGTGCAGGTGGCAGCATGAATTACAGATATTAGCTAAGTTAACAAAGGTTCATGAAATCTCAGAAATTACCATTCTATATATTGCCAAAAGGAAACTTACCTTAATATGATCACTTGTATGTAGCAGGAGAGATCATGGAATTCACCATGGTGTCCAGTGGTAAGAAGATCATGAGCGTCAACATTGGTTCCAGGAGGAGAAAGAATAGCACTGTATTTCCAATCATGGACACACACATGTTTAAGATAGTCAGCTGGGATTAATGACCTCAACTTGTTTTGAGGTAGCAGCATGTATTCAGGATATTAACTTAGTTTCTGTTAGTACTTCAATTCTTGCAAATACATTCTTCATATTGCCAACAAACAACTCTTACATAAATAAGGTGATAAGGTGATGGAGAATTCATAGCAATCAAGGTGTTATCCCATGGTAACAAGGACCACATGCATCAACATGGCTTATAGAACTAATAGGAATGCATGGGAGCTCCATTCATTAATATCATCAGGGTTAGCAAATGCAACAATGATCAATGACATCAGCATGGATGCAGGTGGCAGCACGAATAGTGTGTATCAACTTAGTTATGAAAAGTTCGTTAAATCTTGGAAATTATCATTCTATACATTGACAACAACAAACACTTACCTTAAGGTGATGAACTCTAGCAGGAGAGATCATATCAGTCATCATGGTGCCCAGTATAAGAAGATAATGAACATCAACATTGCTTCCAGAAGTAGTAGGAATGGTATTGTGCCTCCACCATGGACATCCACACGGTTAACAGAAGCAGTAGGGATGTATTATATCCACAGTGTTTCAGGTGGCAAAATGTACAATGGAGAGCCACACAGTTTTCTTTGTTAGTTGAGATAAGAGAAATTAACTTTCGTTATGATGGAAAGACAGAACACTTGCACCAACATGGTGTCTGGTAGGAGGACAGATAGACATCAACATCAGATCCATGGGCAAGAAAGAACCCTGGCATCAATGTGGCTTCCAGACATAGTAGGAATAGCATTGGAAGTCTGCTCATGGACATTCACATTTTTAACAGATGGAGCAGGGATGAATGAATTCAGTTTTTTGGAGGTGAGAGCAAATATTCCGGATATCACCTTAGTTTCACTTGGTATTTCAATTCTTGGAAATTTACATGTTTTATGATGGCAACACAGAACCCTGCCATCAATTTGATCATAATGGGCCAGAGAGGTCATGGCAATCAAAATGTTATCCCATGGTAACAAGTACCACATTCATCAACATGGCTTACAGAAGAAAAAAAAAAAAACGGAATGCATTGCAGGTGCATTCATAGACATCAACAGGGTTAACATTGGCAAAGGGGATCAATGACATCAGCATGGTTGGAAGTGGCAGCATGAATTATGGATATCTGCTTAGTTACAAATGCTTGTTAAATCTTGTAAATTACCATTCTACACATTCCCCAAAAGGAACACTTGCCTTAATATAGCTATAATGGGCTGGAGAATTTATGGTAATCAAGGTGTTAGCCCATGGTATAAAGGACCACCTGCATCAACATGGCTTACAGAACCAATAGAAATGCAGGGGAGCTCCATTCATTAATATCAGCAGGGTTTGCAAGGGCAGCAGTGATCAATGACATCAGCATGGCTGCAGGTGGGAGGATGCATTATGTGTATTAACTTAGTTACCCAAAGTTGGTTAAATCTTGGAAATTGCCATTCTATACATTGGCAACAAGGAAAGTCTACATTAACATAATCACCTGTAGAAACAGAGATCATGGAAATCAACATGGTGTCCAGATGTTTACAAGACCTTGAGCATCAACACTGCTACCAGAAGTAGTGGGAAAAGCATTATAGTTCCAATCATGGACATCCATATGGGTAACAGAAGCAGCAGGAATCAATTAAATCCACAACATTTCAGGTGGAAGTATTTTGAATGGATAGCCACATAGTTTAATTTGGTAGTTGAGATCAGGGAAATTAATATTCTTCATGTTGGAAAGACAGATACCTTGCACCAATATGGTTTCAGGTAGCAGGACAGATAGACATCAACATCAGATCCATGGGCTAGAAAGAACCCTGGCATCAAAGTGGCTTCCAGAAATAGTAGGAGCTGCATGATCTATCCACTCATGGACATCCACGTGTTTAACAGATGCAGTAGGGATGAATGAATTCAGTTTGTTTGGAGGTGACAGCAAGTATTCTGGATATCAACTTAGTTTCAGTTGTTATTTCAGTTCTTGGATATTTATATTCTTTATGTTGGCAACACAGAACATTTACATTAATATGGTCATAAGCTGCCAGAGAGGTCATGGAAATGAAGATGTCATCCAATGGTAACAAGGACCACATGCATCAACATGGCTTACAGAACCAATAGGAACGCATGGCAGTTCCTTTCATAGACAACAGGGTTAACAGAGGAAGCAGCGGTAAATGACAGCATCATGGTTCCAGGTAGCAGCATGAATTACAGATATTAGCTAAGTTAACAAAGGTTATGAAATCTCAGAAATTACCATTCTATATATTGCCAAAAAGGTACACTTACCTTAATATGGTCACTTGTAGCAGGAGAGATCATGGAAGTCACCATGGTGTCCAGTCTTAAGAAGATGATGAGCATCAACATTGGTTCCAGGAGGAATAGGAATAGCATTGAAGTTCCAATCATGGACACGCACATGTTTAAGAGACTTAGCTGGTATTAAAACCTCAACTTATTTAAAGGTAACAGCATGTCTTTAGGATATTATGTTAGTTTCTATTGGTATTTCAATTCTTGAAAATTACATTATTCTATTGGCAATACAGAACACTTACATAAATAAGGTCATAAGAGGATGGAGAATTCAAAGCCATTAAGGTGTTATCCCATGGTAACAAGGACCATATGCATCATCATAGCTTACAGAACCAATGCTTACATAGGAATGCATGGGAGCTATGTTCATTAATATCAAGAGGGTTTGCAAAGGCATCGTGATCAATGACATCAGCATGGCTGCAGGTGGCAGTATGAAATATGTGTATCAACTTAGTTACCAAAAGTTAGTTAAATCTTGGAAATACCATTCTACATATTGGCAACAACAAACTGCTGTGGGATGGTCTGTATGTCAAGTGTGTTGCTGATTGGTCAGTAAATAAATCACTGATTGGCCATTGGCTAGGCAGGAAGTATAGGCGGGACAAGGAAAAGAATTCTGGGAAGTGGAAGGCTGAGAGAGGGAGACTGCCAGCCGCCATCAGGACAAGGAAGATGTAAGGTACCAGTAAGCCATGAGCCATGTGGCAAAGTAAAGATTAATAGAAATGGGCTAAATATAAGAGTAAGAGCTAGACAATAACAGGCCTGAGCTAATGGCCAAGCAGTTTAAATAATGTAAGAGTCTGTGTGTTTATTTTATAAGTGGGCTCTGGGACTGGCGGGACTTGGTGGCGGGAGCTGGAGAAAAATTCTCCAGCAACAAATGGCGCCCAACGTGTTGGCAAGAGTTTCCACCTAAAACCTGAGTAAAAAGATTCTAAAACGGACCTAAAAACAGCTTCCTAATTGTCTCTCTCAAATAAGCGGCAGCTGCCGGTTTGAGCTACTGGAGGGTTCCTAATGTGCACTCTCGACCTACAGTATGGTAGGAATGAGGCCTCTGCAAGTAACACATTAAGCTATGTGGTGGATTTAGCCTTTGCTAGTACAAAACAAAAAAAAAGAAGTTTCTGGGCTACACGCTGCTTGGATAAAAGCATAGACCCACGATAGCTCCCAGAGCTGGCGGTAAACGTAGCCATGTTGGGAAGCTGAGGTGGGCGGAGCCAGCAGCCACAGCTGCTGCAGTTTAAGGCAAGAGATTCACAATAAGACAGATTCAGATGTAATAATTTACAATATATGTAAAAGATACGTAGGCTTGAAAGAGACAAAAAAAATGATATATAGAGTTATAGAAACAAATACATAATTTAAAAAAATAAAGTCTTTAAAGAGACAATAAAGATAATATAAAAAATAAGCCACATAAAGATGACTACCACACAGAGAATCTGGATTATGTTCTCTTTGATATTCGTAACTACAGAAAAACATTTGATTGTAAAAGCTGTTGAGTTATGCCAAAATGTATATTTTAAAGGTACCTTGACTTCAAAATTTGGATATAAGGATATGTTGCTTTGGAAAAGAGTCTCTGCTCTTGTTTCCACAGAAAGCCAGAGACTATGGATTTGTTCCAGATTAAGATACATCAGGTTTGACCAGCCAAGACCCCCTGAAAGGTCTCCAATGACACCATGGCCCAGATGATTCAACATCCAGAATGGTTTCAAGTCAACTGGCTCAGATATACAGCCTCACGGACTACTCCATGATCCTAAAATTTTCTTTCTGTCTCCAGAAGATACAGCGCCCCCCTCCAGCAGGAAGTAGTAAGAGAAGCTACGCCCAAATTCCCAAATATACCAAGCTGGCTTTAGAGATGGAATTGGCTCACTCCCCCTCTAAACCCAGACATATTGCTCAAAAAAAAAAAATGGTTAAGAGATTCTTGTGTCCCAAATCAGAAGAGCCCTCTGGTGTGGGACAGAGAAAAAACAATATTTTTATTTAAAGCAGGTTGATTATAAATACAATCTCTTTCTAAAGAAAAAAAGGGGATAGTTTAGATATGATAGGATGAAAGGGTAGATTAATGAACCTACTTTGAAAGAGTAACAACTTGTTTAAAATGTTTTACATTGCTATAGATTTTAGTTTATTGATACAAATTTAAACTTAATTTTGTTATACTGTATATATATTTCTATTCTTGTTTGAGGTATTATGTTTATGTAACTCATTTAAAATTATAATGGATAATTAAAAAATAGATTAATAATTAGTCATCTATGATAATCATATTTGTAGCCATGTTAGTTAAGTCTTCTAGGTATACATAGTTATATTTCAGATAGATAGGTAGTCTTCAAACACTTCAAAGACCTACAGAATATGGCATTTAAAATGTTTTAAAAATTTAGACTTTCTGGACAATGAGACATGTCTGCTCCTAACAGCACCGATTTACTTCAGAGAGGAGGATGGGCATCGAAGACACTCCATACGGAATTTATCTTCACCTTGACAAAAATAGCCATTTGGGCAAGAAACTGTTCTTGCCTGGACTGTCTGATCAACTGGACATGCAGGGCCCATACAAAGGTGACCACTAAACTTTGCTTGACAAAATGGTCCTTCAGGTTCCTGCTTTGCAGAGAAAACTGCCAGACATTCTACAGGACACAGAGAAAAATGAATAAGAGACTCTAGGCCTGTGGGCTGAAGACAGATGCCCCAACTTTACAAGAGAACTTTGAATGACTGTCCAGGCTGCCAGCTGTCTCTGTCTACCCTACAAGACTCCTAAAAGTTGCTTATATCCTTCTCCATTTCTCAGATAGTAATATATCCTTCTGAGGTCTTTGATGTGGTTAAAGACTAGATACTTACAATTTTCCTTAGTTATAATAAAAGATAAGTTAGATATAAAACCTTAAACTTACAAATATAAGAAAGATAGGATCTCTTCTTTAATATTGTAACTGTAATTCTTGCTTGATAATTGTTTTGTTATATGTAATTTTACTATGTTAAAGTTAAAACCTTCCTTTTTAAGAAAAGAAAAGGGGAAGTGCTGTGGGATGGTCTGTATGTCAAGTGTGTTGCTGATTGGTCAGTAAATAAATCACTGATTGGCCATTGGCTAGGCAGGAAGTATAGGCGGGACAAGGAAAAGAATTCTGGGAAGTGGAAGGCTGAGAGAGGGAGACTGCCAGCCGCCATCAGGACAAGGAAGATGTAAGGTACCAGTAAGCCATGAGCCATGTGGCAAAGTAAAGATTAATAGAAATGGGCTAAATATAAGAGTAAGAGCTAGACAATAACAGGCCTGAGCTAATGGCCAAGCAGTTTAAATAATGTAAGAGTCTGTGTGTTTATTTTATAAGTGGGCTCTGGGACTGGCGGGACTTGGTGGCGGGAGCTGGAGAAAAATTCTCCAGCAACAACAAACACTTATCTTAAGGTGGTGACTTGTAGCAGGAGAGATCATAGAAATAAACCTGGTGCCAAGTGGTAAGAAGATAATGAGCATCAACATTGCTTGCAGAAGTAATAAGAATGGCATTGTGCCTCTTATCATGGACATCAATATGGTTAACAGAAGCAGTAGGGATGTATTATATCCACAGTGTTTCAGGTGGCAGAATGTAGAATGAATAGCTACACAGTTTACTTTGTTAGTTATGATCAGAGAAATTAACTTTCTTCATGATGGAAAGACAGAAATCTTTTACCAACATGGTATCAGGTAGGAGGACAGATAGACATCAACATCAGATCCATGGACAAGGAAGAATGCTGGCATCAATGTGGTTTCCAAAAATAGGAGGAATAGCATGGTATGTCCGCTCATGGACATCCACATTTTTAACAGATGCAGAAGGGATAAATGAATTCAATTTGTTTGGAGGTGATAGCAAATATTCCAGATATCAACTTGGTTTCATGTAGTATTTCAGTTCTTGGAAATTCACATTCTTTATGTTGGCAACACAGAACACTTCTATCAATATGGTCATGATGGCCAGAGAGGTCATGGCAATCAAAATGTTATCTCATGGTAACAAGGACCACATGCATCAACATGGCTTACAGAAACTAGAGGAATGCATTGGAGGTGCATTCATAGACATCAACTGGGTTAACTATGACAACAGGGGTCAATGACATCAGCATGGTTGGAGGTTGCAGCATGAATTATGGATATCTGCTTAGTGACCCATGCTTGATAAATCTTGAAAATTACCATTCCACATATTGCCAAAAAGAAACACTTGCTTTATATGGCCATAAGGGGCTAAAGAATTTATTGCAAACAAGATGTTAACCCATGGTATAAAGGACCACCTGTATGAACATGGCTTACAGAACCAATAGGAAAGCATCGGAGCTCCATTCATTAATATCGTCAGGGTTTGCAAAGGCAGCAGTGATCAATGACTTTAGAATGGCTGCAGGTAGCAGCATGAATTATGTGTATCAACTTTATTTACCAAGAGTTGGTTAAATCTTGGAAATTACCATTCTATACACTGGCAGCAAGGATCACTTACATTAACATCATCACTTCTCCCAACAGAGATCATGGAAAACAACATGGTGTCCAGTGGTTTACAATAACATGAGCATCAGCACTGCTACTCAAAGAAGTAGGAAAAGCATAGTAGTTCCAATTATGGGCATCCATATGGATAACAGAAGAAGCAGGGATCAATTAAATCCTCAAGGTATCAGGTGGCTGCATGTAGAATGGATAGCCACATAGTTTACTATGGTAGCTGAGATCAGGGAAATTAACAATCTTCATGATGGAAAGATAGAACACTTACATCAACATGGTCTCAGGTAGCAGGACAGATAGACATCAACATTAGATCCATGGGCAAGAAAGAGCCCTGGCATCAATGTGGCTTCCAGAAATAGTAGGAATAGCATGGTATGTCTGCTCATGGACATCTGTATGTTTAACAGATGCAGCAGTGATGAATTAATTCATTTTGTTTGGAGGTGACAGCAAGTATTCCAGGTATCAACTTAGTTTCAGTTTGTATTATTGTTCTTGTAAATTTACATTCTTTATGTTGGCAACACAGAATACTTACATTAATACGGTCGTAATGGGCCAGAGCAGTCATGGCAATCAAGAAGGTATCCCACAGTTACAAGGACCGTATGCATCAACATGGCTTACAAAAACAATAGGAATTCCTGTCATGCCCTTTCATGGACATCAACAAGTTTAACAGAGGCAGCAGTGGTCATTGACATCAGCATGGGTGCAGGTGGCAGCATGAATTCCAGATATTAGCTAAGTTAACAAGGGTTCATTGAATCTTGGGAATTACCATTCTATATATTGCCAAAAAGGGACACTTACTTTATGTGGTCACTTGTAGCAGGAGAGATCATGGAAGTCACCATGGTGTCCAGTGGTAAGAAGATCATGAGCATCAACATTGCTTCCAGAAGGAGTAGGAATAGCATTGTAGTTCCAATCATGGTCATGCACATGTTTAAGAGACTCAGCTGGGACTAATGAACTCAACTTGTTTAGTGGTAGCTGCATGTATTCAGGATATTAATCTAGTTTCTGTTAGTATTTCAATTCTTGGAAATTACATTCTTCATATTGCCAACACAGAACACTTATATTAGTAAGGTCATAAGGGGATGGAGATTTCATAGCAATCAAGGTGTTATCCCATGGTAACAAGGACCACATGCATCAACAGGGCTTTATACAACCAATAGGAATGCATGAGATCTTCATTCATTAATATCAAAGGCTTTAGTGATCAATGGGATAAGCTTGGCTGCAGGTGGCAAAAAGAATTATGTGTATCAACTTAGTTACCAAAAGTTAGTTAAATCCTGAAAATTACCATTCTATACATTGGCAACAAGAAACACTTACCTTAAGGTGGTGACTTGTAGCAGGAGAGATCATAGAATTCAACATGGTGCCCAGTAGTAAGAAGATAATTAGCATCAACATTGCTTCTAGAAATACTAATGTCATTGTGCTTCCAATCATGGACATCCATATGTGTAACAGAAGCAGCAGAGATCAATGAAATCCTCAAGGATTCAGGTGGCAGCATGTAGAAAGGATAGCCACATAGTTTACTTTGGTATTGAGATCAGGGAAATTAACATTCTTCATGTTGGAAAGACAGAACTCTTGTATCAACATTGTCTCAGGTAGCACAAACAGAACCTCACATCAGATCCATGGGCAAGGAAGAACCCTGGTACCAACCTGGCTTCCAGAAATAGTAGGATTAGCATTGTATGTCCACTCTTGGAAATCCACGTTTCATAGACATAGCAGGGGTAGTGACATCAACTTTGTTGTTGGCAGCATGCATTCTGGATTTCAACTTAGTTTAGTTATTATTTCAGTTCTTGGAAATTTATATTCTTCATATTGGAAACAGACAATACTTACCTTCACATGGTCCTCAGGCCTCAGAGAGGTCATGGCCATCAAGATACTATCCCATGGAACCAAAACCACATGCATCAACATGGCTTACAGAGTCAAAAGGAGTCCATTTGGGTCCATTCATAGATATCAATAGGGTTAAGAGAGGCAGCAGTAATGAATTCCATCAGCATGGGTGCACATGGCAGCATGAATTATGCACATCAATTTAGTTACCAAAAGTTGGTTAAATATTGGGAATTACCATTTTATTCATTGGCAACAAGGAACACTTACATTAACATGATCACTTGTAGCTGGAGAGATCATGACAATCAACATGTTATATGGTGGTTTAAAAGATCATTAGCATAAACATTGCTTCCAAAAGTAGTAGGAATAGTGTTATAGTACCAATCATGAACATCCATATGGTTAACAGTTAGCAGAGATCAATTAAATCCACATGGTTTCAGGCAGCATCATGTATAATGGATAGCAACATGGTTTCTGCTGGTAGTTGTTATCAAGAAAATAGACATCCTTCGTGTTGGCAACACAGAACTCTTGTAGCTACATGGTCTCAGGTGACAGGGCAGATGATATACATCAACATCAGATCCATGGGCAAGAAAGAATCCTCCTCAACATGACTTCCAAAATAGTAGGAATAGCATGGTATGTCTGCTCATGGACATCCACATGTTTAACAGAGGCAGCAGGGATAAATGAATTCAATTTGTTTGGAGGTGACAGCAAGTATTCTGGATATCAACTTAGTTTCAGTTGGTATTGTCTTCAGTTCTTGGAAATTTACATTCTTTTTACATTCTTTATGTTGGCAACACAGAATACTTACATTAATATGGTCATAAGGGGCCAGAGAACTCATGGCAATCAAAATGTTATCCCTTGGTAACAAGAACCACATGCACCAGCACGGCTTACAGAACCAATAGGAATGCATGGGAGGTGCTTTCATAGACATCAACAGAGTTAACAGAGGCAGCAGGTATCAATGATATCAGCATGGGGACCATTGGCAGCATGAATTATGCATATCAACTTAAGTTAGCAATGGTCGGTTACATCTTGTAAAATAACATTCTACACATTAGCAAACAAGGAACACTTACCTTACCATGTCACTCATTGCAGGAGACATCAGGGAAATTAACATGGTATCCAGTGGTAAGAGTATCATGAGCATCAACATTGCTTCCAGAAATAGTAGGAACAGTATTGTAGTTCCAATCATGGACATCCATATGGTTAACAGAGGCAGCAGGTATCAATTAAATCTGGAATAATTTCTCTAAATTATAATATATCCCCCTGAGAATGACAAGACATTTATCTTTTTGGATAAATTTCAGAACAAATACAAAGAATATTCATGTAATTCTGGCAAGCACAATAAGAGTCTTATGAAATCTTTTCACACTTCGTGTCTCATTCAAAAATTATAATGCAATGAGAAAAATAAATGAAGGGTTTATGTTTAATAACTAAAATATTTCAGAAGCAAAATAACCTGGCATTCTTGCCTTATCAAGATGTGCGAGAAATTTCTTGTATGAAAGTGCATTGTTTTTATTATAGTTCACATTTTTTTTTTTAATTTTTATTTTGCAATACAATTCAGTTCTACATATCAGCCACAGATTCCCTTGTTCTCCCCCCTCCCGCCCCCCTCACCTTCCCCCCAGCCCGCCCCCCATTCCAATCTCCTCCAGGGCAAAGCCTTCCCCACAGACTGAGATCAACCTGGTGGACTCAGTCCAGGTAGGTCCAGTCCCCTCCTCCCATGCTGAGCCAAGGGACCCTGCATAGGCCCCAGGTTTCAAACAGCCAACTCATGCAATGAGCACAGGACCCGGTCCCACTGCCTGGATGCCTCCCAAACAGATCAGGCCAATCAACTGTCTCACCCACTCAGAGGGCCTGATCCAGTTGGTGACCCCTCAGCCATTGGTTCATATTTCATGTGTTTCCGTTTGTTTGGCTATTTGTCTCTGTGCTTTATCCGACCTTGGTCTCAACAATTCTCTCTCATATAAACCCTCCTCATTCTCGCTAATTGGACTCCCAGAGATCCACCTGGGGCCTAGTCATGGATCTCTGCCTCCAGGTCCATCAGTAGTTGGATGAGGTTTCTAGCACGACAATTAGGGTGTTTGGCCATCCCATCACCAGAGTAGGTCAGTTCGGATTGTCGCTCGACCATTGCCAGCAGTCTGTTGTGGGGGTATCTTTGTGGATTTCTGTGGGCCTCTCTAGCACTTTGTTTCTTCCTATTCTCATGTGGTCTTCATTTACCATGGTCTCCTATTCCTTGTTCTCCCTCTCTGTTTTTGATCCAGCTGGGATCTCCCACTCACCCAAGCTCTCTTTCCCTCGACCCTCGCCCTTCACTACCCCCACTCCTGTCCAGGCTGTTCATGTAGATCTCATTCCATTTCTCTGTCGTTGGGCGATCCCTGTGTCTTTCTTGGGGTCCTGTTTTCCAGGTAGCCTGCCTGGTGATGTGAGTAGCAGTCCAGTCATCCTTGTTCCACATCTAGTATCCTGTTATGAGTGAGTACATACCATGTTTGTCTTTCTGAGTCTGGGATACCTCACTCAGGATGATTTTTTCTAGATCCATCCATTTGTCTGCAAACCTCATGATGTCATTGTTTTTCTCTGCTGAGTAGTATTCCATTGTGTATATGTACCACATTTTGTTTATCCATTCTTCAGTTGAAGGGCATCTAGGTTGTTTCCATGTTCTGGCTATTACAAACAACGCTGATATGAACATAGCTGAACAAGTGCTCTTGTGGTGTGGTTGAGCATTCCTTGGGTATATGCCCAAGAGTGGTATAGCTGGATCTTGGGGGAGATGGATTCCCAATTTTCTAAGAAATCGCCATATTGATTTCCAAAGTGGTTGTACAAGCTTGCATTCCCACCAGCAGTGGAGGAGAGTTCCCCTAGCTCCACATCCTCTCCAGCATAAGGTGTCTTCAGTGTTTTTGATCTTAGCCATTCTGACAGGCGTAAGGTGGTATCTCAGAGTTGTTTTGATTTGCATTTCCCTGATGATTAGGGATGTTGAGCAATTCCTTAAATGTCTTTCAGCCATTTGAGTTTCCTCTGTTGAGAATTCTCTGTTTAGTTCTATAGCCCATTTCTTAATTGGACTGTTGGGCATTTTGATGTCTAATTTCTTGAGTTCCTTATATATTCTGGATATCAGTCCTCTGTCAGATGTGGGATTGGTGAAGATCTTTTCCCATTCTGTAGGCTGTCGCTTTGCTTTGTTGACCGTTTCCTTTGCCCTACAAAAGCTTCTCAGTTTCAAGAGGTCCCACTGATTGATTGTTTCTCTCAGTGTCTGTGCTACTGGTGTTCTATTTAGAAAGTGGTCTCCTATGCCAATGTGTTCAAGACTATTTCCTACTTTCTCTTCTAGCAGGTTCAGAGTAGCTGGATTTATGTTGAGGTCCTTGATCCACTTGGACTTAAGTTTTGTGCACGGTGATAGATATGGATCTATTTGCAGCCTTCTACATGTTGATATCCAGTTTTGCCAGCACCATTTGTTGAAGATGCTTTCTTTTTTCCATTGTGCACTTTTGGCTTCTTTGTCAAAAATTATTTGTTCATAGGTGTGCGGATTAATATCAGGGTCTTCAATTCGATTCCATTGGTCCACATGTCGGTTTTTATGCCAGTACCAAGCTGTTTTTATTACTGTAGCTCTATAGTACAGCTTGAAGTCAGGGATCGTGATGCCTCCAGAGGTTGTTTTATTGTACAGGATTCTTTTGGCTATCCTGGGTTTTTTGTTTTTCCATATGAAGTTGAGTATTATTCTTTCCAGGTCTGTGAAGAATTGTGTTGGTATTTTGATGGGGATTGCATTGAATCTGTAGATTGCTTTTGGTAAGATTGCCATTTTTACTATGTTAGTTCTGCCTATCCATGAGCATGGGAGATCTTTCCATTTTCTGACATCTTCTTCAATTTCTTTTTTCAGGGACTTAAAGTTCTTGTCATATAGGTGCCCTTCTACCCCAACCGGGAAGGATCCCCTTCTCCAAGACCCCTGGCAGACCCTGCAGTCTCCACGCCCTGCCCCCACGCCCATGTGCCTGAGCCCCAAGCCTCTTCCTGAGACTTAGAGGCCAGCCCCCAGCTCCCATCTTCCCCCGGACTTCCCTTCTGAAGCACAGGTGAGTGCCCTAGCTTGCCCCCGACCCCATCCCTGGGCACCAGCCACTCCGGGGAAGACCTGCCCAACTTGGGCCCAGGTTCTGCTCCCCGGGCAGGTGCCCTTCTAGCCCCACTGGGAAGGATCCCCCTCTCCAAGATCCCTGGCAGACCCTGCAGTCTCCACGCCCTGCCCCCACGCCCATCCGCCTGAGCCCCAAGCCTCTGCCTGAGACTTAGAGGCCAGGCCCCCCAGCTCCCATCTTGCCCAGGACTTCCCTTCTGAAGCACAGGTGAGTGCCCTAGCTTGCCCCCTACCCCATCCCTGGGCACCAGCCACTCCGGGGAAGACCTGCCCAACTTGGCCCCAGGTTCTGCTCCCCGGGCAGGTGCCCTTCTAGCCCCACCGGGAAGGATCTCCTTCTCCAAGACCCCTGGCAGACCCTGCAGTCTCCACGCCCTGCCCCCACGCCCATCCGCCTGAGCCCCAAGCCTCTTCTTGAGACTTAGAGGCTGGCCCCCAGCTCCCATCTTGCGGTGGATTTCCCATCTGGAGGAGAGAGAGAGAGAGAGAGAGAGAGAGAGAGAGAGAGAGAGAGAGAGAGAGGAGAGCACCCATCCTCCCCCGGACTTCCCTTCTGAACAAGAGCTTCCATCCTGCCCCGGACTTCCAATTTGGACAAGAGAGCTCCCATCTGGACAAGAGAGAGAGACTTCCTGAATCTGTCAGCTCTGAACCAAGTGTGCGGATAAGGCCAGGAACGAACCACAAGGAGATGGGCAGACGTCAAGGCAGAAACACATACAACAAAATGAATAGTAATACACCATCACCAGGCCCTAGCCCTCCTCCAACACCTAGACCTGAACATCAGAAATTGGAAGAAGCAGAAGAAAATAGCCTTATGAATGTCATCATGAAGAAGCTAGAGGCTCGTGTAGAGGAAAAGACAAAAAAATGTGAAGAACGCTGTAAACAACTAGAGGAAAGGGCAAACAAATTAGAAGAAATCAATAAAGTCCTGGAAGAGAACAATAAAATACTGAAAGAAAATCAAGAAAAATCAATGAAACAAATGAAGGAAACAGTCCAAGACCTGAAAAAGGAAATAGAAAAAATGAAGAAGACACAAACAGAGGGAATGCTGGAAATAGAAAATCTGAGAAAACGATTGGGAACTTCAGATGCAAGTATAATCAACAGAATGCAAGAGATGGAAGAGAGGATCTCTAGCGTTGAAGATACAATAGAAGAAATAGATTCATCAGTCAAAGAAAACACTAAAGTCAACAAAGTCATGAACCAAAATGTCCAAGAAATTTGGGACACCATGAAAAGACCAAACCTACGAATAATAGGGGTAGAAGAAGGAGAAGAATACCAACTCAAGGGCACAGAAAATATATTCAACAAGATCATAGAAGAAAACTTTCCCAACTTAAAGAAGTTCACACTTTTTAACATTGTTATTACATTTGGGGTACTGTTATAAATAGTTAATGACATAAAATTTTAATTCTCAAATAACTAGTTTAAACAAGGTAATTATTGGAAAGATGAGAATCTTGAGTTATTCAAATTAGGGAAATTTTCTCAAATATTTATTGTGATGAGATTTATTTACATGACTAATTCTATGGTTTGGGCAATCACAGAATCTCACACAAATCACAGATATCCATATATTTTTTATACAATAGAAATACTGTCCCTTCTTCATAGAATTGTTTTGAAAAATTAACTAAAATATAAGGCATACTTTATAATACCTAGTGTGACGGTCATTATTAAATAATCAACACATACGAGGCAAGGCACTCGGCACACCTATGAGATATTGTCTAAATCAAGATTAATCAGAGACTGTCTTTGAGGGAATAACTTGATTATGTTACTTGATACAGGACAAGCCAACTTAACTTTGTTGAGACGAAGAAAGCAGTGAGATAAAAGGGACCATTTCAGGGTTAGTGGTGAGAGAGCAATAGAAGTCAATATCAGGTTACGTGTGATCAGAAGGAGGACACGGACTAGACAGAGGCAGGGAGGGAGGTAAATACAAAAGGAGGGTCAAATAACAGTAAGGATGTCTGAAAGAGTCGTAAGAAATCACACTATTAAGTGGCTACATAAATACCTCCAATATATTTACATATTAAAGCCAATGTGTAAAATGATGTCTTTTTATTTTACCTTATGTAACAATTATTTCTATTTTGCTTCAAATAATAGGATTACAATGTGATCTGCTGCCAAAGTAATCTTCTGTGATGAAACTTGAGAGATGCTTTTATATATAATATAATGATAAATCTTTAGGGGTTATGTTGATACTAGATCCTCTTAGCTGAATAATAATAATAGTAGGTTCTCATCCAGGGCCTTTGATCTATATTTTATGTTCATGGCCCTGTAAATTGTACCAGATATGAGCTCTGTTGTGGAGATTTAGCTCAAAATCCAACCAGAAAGTCATTGGTCACTCCCAGAACATTCATGCCACAATATGTCTCCAGAAAATGTCTTGCCATGTTAGTCATTATTGTAGGTCACAGGGTTCTCATCTAGGTGAGATGGATGATTACATCCCATAGTATTGAAGCTTCATCCCTACTGGCTTGCTTTCATAGTGATGGCCTAAAAATCAAAAGAGGTAATATTCTACTTTGGAAGACCATATTTACAATTAGGCAGTCTCAATTAGTACAACATAAATACTAAGAAATGGTAATATGCATCATATAATATGTAATAAAACAAATTGAAATGAATTAAAGTTATAACAATATGACTATACAATATATGTTGACACAAACTGCTGGATTGCAATTTTCGGGGGGAAAACAGGGACTTGTTGTGGGTAGCTGTTCCAGGTTTCCCTGGAAGTACTACCCCCATTGAGGCTTCCCATAACTGTCACTCCTATGAGGTGGGGCTGAGACAGGACCGCTTAAGACCCGAGATCCAGATGTGCCAGCTCTCTTGGTTCCTGGATCCTGGATGATGGAGGTACACCAAGCAGAATTCTCCAGAGACCATCGCTGGACTGCACTATACCTTTCCTGGACCCTGTAACCTATCCCTTTACTTGTAAGTTACCCCACAAAATAAACCTCCCTTTTAACTATGTGGAGTTGCCTTAATACTTCCACCAATAGGGGCTAGAGGGATTGCTCAGTGGTTAAGAACACTTGCAGGGCTTCCAGAGTCTCCACAATCTCAGCACCCATATCAGGTAGTTCACAACCTCCTCCAGTAACTCTAGCCCAGGGGAAAGGACAGCCTCTTCTCAACCCCTGGAGAACTGCACACATGTGCTATAAGCACATGCACATGATGATTTTAAAAATCCTAAATAACAGGGAATGTTAATTTGAGTGATAAAAGGGAGCTTCTAAAATACCTTATTTCATTGAAGTAAATGTCCCAGAAAAAAGCCAAATTTATATCAAAGGTTTCACAGACTAGTATAATTTTTACACTTCCTTGATTTTGGACCATTAGGATGTTGAAGGCTTGAAGTCCAGATTCTCTGAGACTATAATTAGTCCCCTTAATAACTGTTCATCATCTACCTTTGTATCTGACCCTACTACATCCTTTTGATGGTCAGGTAAACATTTGGAATGCATGGAATCTGTAGGGAAAAGGAGCCAGGCAAAGAAACCCACCAGAGTTAGTGAAAGAAACCAACCCTGGCCCTGAAACCAGAGTTAATGAAAAAAACACACCCTGGAACTGAGTCCTGAGCCAGTGAAGGAAATATGCCCTGGCCCTAAAACTAGAGCCAAAAGGCTAAAAAGGGCCAGTGAAAGAAAGAGTTTGGCCCTGAAATCACAGCCAACTCTGCCCCTGACCAACAAAACTAATCAGTCCCTGAGCAGGAAAACTAACCAATCCCTGAGTAGATAATCTTCTCCCTGGAGAAACTGCACCCCTAAGAAGCCCTATGTAAATCCCTCTGCCTGTTCAGTTGTTGACTGTGCTTTCCCACCCTGGCAGAGGCAGCCACTCTCCTGAACTCCTCCTTCCCAAATAAATCTCTTTCTCAAAAGAGTCTTGGGTGAAGATCTTCATTCTCCAGTGCAGAATAAAAGAACCTTGCTGAGATGTACCTTAGGGGGACTGAGCAGAAAAAACCTTGCTGAGACATTTCCTCAGGGGTAGCTGAGCAAGGCTGAGCAGAAAAAAAAAGTAACAACTTCTCCCCTGAGCTGGAGGAGATTGCTACATTTCTGCAGCGGTTTCCCCTTTAGCAGAGTGTAGCAGAAGCAGCAACATCTTGGGCCAGAGAGAAGAAGCAGAACTCTGATGGAAGCCATCTTAGGGGTTGGGGGTGGAGCAAAGCTCATCTGTACTGGTTCTAGGAGAAGAGCAGTATTGCTATATTCTGCAGGGAGACCATCTCTCACTGCACCCCATCGTCAGGTATCGCCTGCATTCCCCACAAGTCAGGATACCTTCCCCTCCAGGCCTGAGCTGTCCTATTTCGGCTCTAGACTCTGAGTTGTCCTGTTGCAGCTCTACGTAGAGGCTGGCTTCCAGACAGTCAGGATACCTTTCCCTCCAGAGCGGAGCTGTCCTATTGTGGCTGCAGCTTCCAGAGCTGTCCTGTTGTGGCTCTACCCTCCAGAGCTATCCTCTTGTGGCTCTAGGTATAGCCTGGCCTCCCATTTCCAATAAGTCATGATACCTTTCCCTCCAGAGCTGTAACACTCACAAAATCTACATATTACTAGCGTCTACTACCACAAATGTTAAGAATGTTATCAGATATTATATAAAGCCTACAGCCAATTCCATTCCCCCACCTCACTTAATAACTTTGCTATATACCCTCCTCTGATAGCCCATAATGTCTCTCAGTCAATGCATTTAGTAATATCTTTGTCCTATGACAATAAAAATTCTGTATGTCACTAACATTAAGAATGCTTGAAAAGACCTGGGCAGTGGTGGCGCATGGCTTTAATCCCAGCACTGGGAAGGCAGAGGCAAGAGGATCTCTGTGAGTTCGAGACCATCCTGCCCTACAGAGTGAGTTCCAGGAAAGGCGCAAAGCTACATAGAGAAACCCTGTCTCAAAAACAAAAACAAAAACAAAAACAAAAACAAAAACAAAAATGCTTGAAAAAGCAATATATTATTTCAAAAGATTTTCATTAGACTTACCATATTGGTGAGGAAAATGCTTCTTTTACAATCCATAACTAGGTATGAATACCTCATTTTCCATTGTTAGTTAGGTGTGTCCTAAAGACTAGCTAAAAAATACAAACTACTGCCATTGTTCTTGTTAGCCCACCAAAACTTGATGGTGAATAAAACCCCATTGCTGAAGACACCACACACTTTGGTCACAGGGAGTGAAAAAAATCCAGCTGATACAGACCTGGAACCTTTTTCCCTGATGGATAGCTTTCATAGAGCCAGAAGATGCTGCTCCTGTCGCTGGCAAAAATTCCTCGGCAACCTCACCCAATTTTGAATTCTGCAAACTAAAATAATGCCTGACCTGATGAGACATGCTCATTGGTACAATAATAACATGAAGTTGCAAATAAGTGTAGCTTTTACCCATCATCAAATAAACTTCACTTTCTAACAGACAGAGACCATTACAGAGAACCACAACCAATCAAATTGCAGGAAATGAGTGATCATAGAACACTCAGACCCCAATTGCTACATATAAAACACAATACATGGACCGAAGGTCCAACGAATATCCCAGAAGAGAGAAAGAAAGATTTCAAGAGCCAGGGGGACAAGAAGTTTGCTATGAGATTATGTCTCCTAGAAATGTTGCACAATCTGTATCATGAAGTCTCAAAAACATGGCTGCCTAAACAAGATCAGAACAAAGACAACACCAAGAGACATGATAACATGGAGGAAGCAACCTCTCATGGGGTCCTGACCCTCAACAAAGTACCACAGAAAAGTAGGAATGCTGCGAGTGGGAGAAATAGTCAGAAGAGTCTCCTCAATTATCTATCCAGTGCCACATGCTCAGTCCTGAAATCAGATACATACAAATAACATTCTATGTACTGAGTAGGATGTATTTATATATTTAGGAAAATACACACATACACACACACATACACACACACACATACACACACACACACACACACACACACACACACACACACACACACACAAAGAAAAAGAGGCCACAAATTTGAGAGAAAGCAAAGTTGAGGGTACCTAGGAGGTGTGGAAGGCAGAACAGGGAAGGAGGAAAATTAAGCAGCTATAATTGTAATTCCAAAAAATAAAAATATATAAAAAAGAAAGTAACATCTTCAGATTTTTTTTTCAAAAAATAATCAAAACACACATAAGCATACCCTTCTAGACTTTTTGCCTTCAAATTACATTGGCTGACATTTTCTTACCTGGGCTTTCTTTACATAATTTGAAGTATTTATAAAATGTATGTGGCTTTTAAGCAACAGCTGAGTTAGGGTTTGTATGTGTCACAGGCATACATTCGCACACAGCTTCTATTAATATTTTTTCAAGACCATAAGAACTAGAGTTTCAGAGTGATAGGGACTAAAGTTGAGCCGTCACCATTGTGTTTACTTTTAAGACCAAACATATTGTTAACCATCACTGATTCTATATGGTTCTTCCAAGCCTGGATAAAGAAAACATTTTGTCCTGAAAAATTAATATAAATTTTCAAAATTACACCTATGAAGTAGCAAGGAAAATGATTTTATGTTGTGGGGGTCACCACAACATGCAGAACTGTATTAAAGGGTCACAGCATTAGGAAGGTTGAGAATCACTGTTATAGATGATTAAAAAAATAAGCTATCAGATGGACAGTTTATACCAGGTGAATTGACAGTAATAGTCCTCTGAAAATAGTGTAGACCTTGATACAATGGTCATTATAAGATGGTGCATTTCTTAATAATTAGACTCGATCTAGTGAAAGTTATAGAGGCTCCACACATAGACATTGCTAGTGACTTACATTGGAATTTTTTTCCTTTCTTTACCCCTATAACGTCTTGAGACCTCATGGATCCCATAACAAGGATATGTATATGTAGGTCAGGATGGAAGGTAAGAGTCACATTAAACTAAACTCTATTGTTGCTTGCTGGAGACTTCCGCATCCTAGGACTGAGACTAGCAAATACAGAATGCAGTGTACTATACGGGCAAGAAGGAAACATTCTTGGAACATGATAATATAGGGCTATGTCAATTAAACTGGCAGGGACAGGAAGGTATATTTCAAAGCTTGGAGAAGCTGTTTTTTGTTATCCTCTGTTATGGTTAATCTTCATTGTCAAGTTTGATAGTATCTGGAATAATCTGAAACTACGCCTTTGAGTGGATCTGTGAGTATATTTCAGATGATCACTAATCAAGTGCTCTCTGACAGCAGCCCAAATACAAGGAGATCTGAGGAAGCAGTGCGGCTTGCCTACCAGCCTTCACTCTTTGTGAGTATGTATAGCAGATGCTGCTGTCACTCTTGGAGAGCATCAGAATCCAGATTCTTCAGGCTCTAACATGGATTGAAGACTAGCAACCCTCTGGAAATCTTCAGGTTGGGACTGCTGAAAACTGTTCCTGAACTGAGTCACTATGGGACTACCCAGTCCTTACCAGTTGTAAGCCATTCTAGTTAATACACTTTATAATAAATACTTACATATTTTATTGGCTATGGTCTTCAAGACAACCTTGAATAATGTATTGGTATACTATGTTATATCTGTAAAGTAGAAAGAGCAACCATGGACTAATAAGTATCAAACTACCAAGAAAGTAACTGAGACTATTAAAAAAAATGCTAACAATAGAGGAAGGAAATGTCCAGTGGGGTGAAGGAAAGGTAAGACATTATAACTCTTGGACAAATGACTTCAAGCACTGAGCGCTATAGTTTGCCTCAGTAGCCTCATTTTGAAAAAAAAAAATCTCATTTGCTATGACAAACTAACATCCTAAAGCTGTACCTAAATGGAATAAAACTATTTTGGGAAGTGAGTATTCCATCAAGGCACCCTTATCATGTGGTACACTCCTCCTTCATCTACTGGTTAATAATAAATTGTCATGCCGCCCCCTGCCCCTGTTTTCTTGCTGATCCAAGGGAAAGCTTCTCCACCTGTTGAGACTGTATTACATACACATAAGGGGCTGACTTTTCTCAAGGACAAAAAGATGTGGAATACCAAATGTCGGGCCACTTACTCTAAGGTGGGATCAAATATTTGGTTCAATACTTGCTTTACAGCTTCCTTGTGCAATCATACTGAATTTGCTTTCTACTTCAAAGCTGAATGCACCTTTTATCTCTTGGCTCTCCTGTTCCCCAGATACCCCTTCTCCTAAGACAAATTTCCTGTACAGAAAACCGACATGTTTAGGGCTCTGCTTTTCAGAATCTCCACTCAAAGCACCTTGAATATACTACTTGTAAAGTCCACCAGACTCCATCAACCTATTATAATCACTCGCTAGAAAAAATTTTTCCTGATTTTCCTATTTTATCCATGCATATGACACTAAATGACACTCTACTCCAGAAATTTGTCTGCTTTAAAATGTATATAAATGGAAGTAATGTATTAATATCCACTGTGCGTAGATATTCCTGCTCAAGATTTTATATTATAGACATAATCATACTAACTATACAGTTTTGTTTGCTTTCACAATGTAATGTTTTCCATAATACATTAAAATGCATTATTCATTTGTTGGAAAACAAAATTTTGTTGAAAAAGCATTCATTATTTCCATTTTTCTGTTACAGTGGGATGGATATTCGTACACTCATCTCAGTATACAAACATGAAATTTTCCTCTAGTGAAAGCACCTAGATCATGTCACCATAGGAAAGTAAACATTTTAGTTTTATGATGTAATTCCAAATTATTCAAAACTAATTGAACTAACTAAACTCATAAAAAAACATCAAATAATATTTTGCACATAATTGGCAGTACTTAGTGTTAGAATAACTTCTATATGAGAATTTTGTCAAGTTAGCTTATAGGAAATTGTATTTCATAGTGTTAATTCCAATTTCTTTGGTTATTAATGAGCATTTGGGAATTTTACACTTTTTGGTATTGTTCACAATTGTCAGTTTTTGATATCTTTGAAATACTTATTTTTATTGCATTTCCTGTTCAATTATTCAGGTTTTTTTTTTATGAAGCCTAGTCAAGGTTCCACTCTGTGGAAGCCAAAAGGGGGCCTTTAGGAGGGTACATTAAGTCGGGGAGGATGGTAAATTCTAGTAAAAATTAGAGTGTCAGACTTTGGTGATTGGAAAGGCTTAGGTAGGTAGGAACACAGAAATATGAACTATATTGGGGGTTAGAGGGAGAACCCAAAGAAAGGGTGGATGAAACCTGTATCAAAGCCTATGATCCCATAAACCAATTAAAATATAGTAGGAGGGAGAGTAAAATTCATGGGATCTGAAACTAAAAGGATGTATAAGGGAGTTAAAAGATTAATGGGGTGTCAAGGGAGTGAGGGAAAAGAGGGAATATTGTGAATAAAATAAAATAAAACCCTAATGATAAAGGTGCCACACACTTTAGCTAAAGACACAGAGAAATCCATTTCAAATCACTGGAAAACTAGCTTCCTGATGGCTAGCTTCCATAGTGCCAGAATGGGATTGGGGATAAAAGGCACCCATGTACTCACCCAGTACTGGAAACTGTATGCTCTAACACTGACTTGCCAGACAGGATTTGCCCACTGTTGCTATGGCTGCATTACTATTATGAGGTAACCACCTGCTTTCTTAGTGCATTTGAGACCTGTCCAACATAAGGGAACTTCATGCTTGGTACTGCAACTATAGTCAAAGGCTCATGACTTGGGGTGTTCAAGGTTGGAGGATAGAACCTGCTATTGGATTTTGCTCAAAAGTGATGTTGTAAAATTGCCTTCTAAATATTTCTGTGTATGCCCATATATTGCTCTCTAGCATCATCTCAAAAAAAACTTTTTGAAGTATGTATCAAGCATCAAAACTAAACATTGTCCACTAAGTAAATACAGAGTTAGAACCTTTCTTTCTACTTAGTGATGTATTGACTCAAAGGTAATGTTGATTTAAGGGCAGGCCCTGTGCAGATCAACACAAAATGAATTCAGTGGTATTTTTAGCTATTTTTGCCTCATATTTCCTTGTTTGGGCATTCTTTTACCTTATTAATCCTTTGCTTGTATATTACGGTTTCTGATTTCAGGGTTTTATGGTGTGTATGTGTACATATGTATGGGTATATGTTTCTTGTGCTTTTTCTTTGTCTTTATTTGTAATTTGTGTTTTTTGTTGGTGTTAGAGAAAGAGAGAGAGAGAGAGAGAGAGAGGGAGAGAGAGATAGAGAGAGAGAGAGAGAGGGAGAGGGAGAGGGAGAGGGAGGATGTGGCACTAGATGGGGGGGAGGTTGGGAGGATCTGGGAAATAACGAACAGGAAAGTAATCAGAACATAATGTATGAAAAATTTTCAATAAAAAACAATCTACATTTCATTTTAGGGTCTATATTGTCTCTCAAATATATCTATTTGAAATATCTGACAAAGTTACTATCTCCTTTTCTTCCAACTCATGCTGAATAATCATTATCTTTTTCCTGACTACCAAAGCCCTAGTGAAGACTGTGTCTACATTTTAGATACTGTTACAATGCTGAAGGTTGAACTGTTTTTTCATATACAATATCCTCAGCATACTGCCCTTCAGATTAAGCAGATATTTACAGTGAATGGCTAGGGAAAACAAAGGAATGCAGTTACTGTGTGAATTAAGTGATGGTCTATAATGAATAGTAAGATTTGTATGCTATGTAGTCATAGGGAGTGGTAAACTTTTTTCCTGAGAGTTTACATTCTTCCAAAGCAAAATTCCCTCCATGTACTCTAGCTAAAGCTGCTTTTCTATAGAAGTTATGAAGTTTGGCTTAATTGACTAAGTGATCAGAGGCTTCCAAATTTGTCTTACCATCCTCAGTTATAAGGACCGGCATCTATGACCAAACAAGTCCATTAACAAACTTCCTACATTTCTATTTTCATTGCTTCAGACTTCTCACACTTGTGAACATGCTAAAAACATCCTTTCTCACTGGTAATCTAAATTCATGACTTTTGCAAACAGCCATTTGAACCTTTTGAGTGTGACCACTATCAAGAGAGGTGACAACCTTCACCTTACATCACTCACTGTCTTAGTCACAGCTTTTAAGTGCTCAAGTAAAACATTAAACTAAATTAATATTGTACTGATCACAGAGGAACCCTTCCAACTACATAATGATATGTCCCCCTATTTAAAGAACTTTCTCAAACACAGATAAATAACTTAGGAACTATAGTATTAATTATATAAGTGGCAATGTAGTGCTGGTTATGTTTGACTATATACTGCTGTATAAAACTATATAATCATGTGTCCTGCTGATATAAGCTCAGACACCATGTCAAGTACTATCTTCTCAAGTCACTTAATAAAAATAAATAAATACCTGAAATTCAGCTGCACTACTAAATCTACAAAATGAACACAAATTATGAGTTGTAGTTTTGTCTATTGTCTTTAAAAGAAAGAAAAACTATAATGGAGAACAATTTTATTTCTTTTGTAAAACCATGGAAGTAAAATATTGCTTAAAAGAGGATTCACAGCGTAAACATTTTAAGGTAAGAATGTCCTACATGCTGGGAAACATTCACAAGTGGAAAGCTCTCAAGGAGGCTTCAGATCCTTGTATTATAACCACATCATATTATGTAATTGTTAAGATCCTTGTTTTATAAGGACATTATATTATCTGATTGTTCTGTACAAAAATATAGAACTTTTATCATTTCATTTGCTAAATACAGTGTATTTTACATACTTTTAAGAGTTGAACTATAGGCCAGGCAGTGGTGGCGCACGCCTTTAATCCCAGCACTCAGAAGGCAGAGGCAGGTGGATCTTTGTGAGTTCAAGGCCAGCCTGGTCTATAGAGTGAGATCCAGGAAAGGCACAAAGCTACACAGAGAAATCCTGTCCTGAAAAACCAAAAAAAAAAAGAGTTGAACTATGACTAAGTCTTTATGCCTCTAGTGTATTTTATTATTGGGAAATGTACGCTAAAACGCACCTAATACCATAACCAATAAAGGCTTTTATAAGTAATTAGCAATCACTGAATCAATACATTGACAGCATAATTCCTTATACATTTAAATGATAGCATCAACTTATTAATAAAAATTCATTAATTCCTATAGTTTGGATGAAGACACTATTTATTAACAATGCTGAGATGGAGTCCAAGAAGTTTTACATAATATGAGAATTCTACTGCTGAGATGCATTTCTGTGTGCTACAGGCCATGTTTCACTTATTAAAGTAACATTTCATTCCATTTAGAATGAAAAGAAATAGAAATTTATACTAAGTTATATGTATTATAAAATAAGTATAAATTTAAGCTGTATTTGATTACATAAATATGGTATCTGTGAAAAATTCATTTTTCCAATTGCATATATATGTTTGTTTTCAGGACCAATATAAAAGGAGATTTTATAATGGATACTTATATTCAGTACCAATGAGTACCAAGTAGAGTTACATAAGAAGAATAAGGTCAAATGTTCTCTAAGAGAATAAAGTATCCCATTTCAGAGAGACTGTTTCACTTCCAGGTATTATGGTTCTTACAATCATTTTGTCCCCACTACGTTAATGTTTCTGAAGCCATAGATGCAGGTGATATGATAGAGATGTATCAACTGGAGCACAGACACTGAGAGAAACAATTAGTAAATGGGACCTCCTGAAACTGAGATGTTTTTGTAAGGCAAAGGACACAGTAAATAAGACAAAATGACAGCCTACAGAATGGGAAAAGATCTTCACCAAACTTACATCTGACAGAGGGTTGATCTCCAAAGTATATAAAGAACTCAAGAAACTAGACATCAAAATACCAAACAATCCAATTAAAAAATGGGCTACAGAGCTAAAGAGAGAATTCTCAACAAAAGAATCAAAAAAGGCCAAAAGACATTTAAGGAATTGCTTAATATCCTTAGGAAACACAAATCAAAATGACTCTGAGATATCATCTTACACCTGGTAGAATGCCTAGAACAAAAGCACTGATGACAGTTTATGTTGGAGAGGACATGGAGAAAGGGGTACATTCCTCCACTGTTGGTGGGAGTGCAAACTTATAGCCACTTTGGAAATTAGTATGGCAGTTTCTCAGAAAATTAGGAATCCATCTTCCTCAAGACCCAGTTATACTACTCTTGGGCATATACCCAAAGAATGCTCAATCATACCACAAGGACACATGCTCAATTATGTTCATAGCAGCATTATTTGTAATAGCCATAACATGGAAACAACCTAGATGCCCCTCAATGGAAGAATGGATAAAGAAAATGTGGTACATATACAAAATGGAATACTACTCAGCAGTAAAAACAATGACATCATGAAATTTGCAGGCAAATGGATGGAACTAAAAAATATCATCCTGACTAAGGTAACCAAGACTCAGAAAGACAAACATGGTATGTCCCCATTCATAAGTGGATACTAGATGTAAAGAAAAGATAACTAGACTACAACCCACAACTCCAGAGAAGCTAGCTAACAAAGAGGACACAAAGAGGGTCACGTGGATTGCCCTTGGAAGGGGAAATAGAGGAGATCTCCATGAGTAACCTGAAAATGAGAGGGGAAATGGAGGGTGGGGAATGGGGGATGAGAACAAGAGGGAACAGGATGGTCAAGCTGGATCAGGAATGGAATTGGGGAGCAGTGAGGGAGATACCATTATAGAGGGAGATGTTATGGGGATGGAAAGAGACCAGATGCTGGGGAGGTTCCCTGGAATCCACAAGGATGACCCCACCTTAAACTACTAGCAATAATGAAGAGAGTGCCTGAACTTACTTACCCCAGTAATCAGATCAGTGGGTACCCTGTCATCATAAAGCCTTCATCCAGTAACTGAAGGAAGTAGATGCAGACAGGCCAAGTTCAAGGAGTCCAGTCAAAGAGAGAGAAGAGGGATTCTGTAAAGAAAAGAGCATCAAGATCATGATGTGGAAACCTACAGAGACCTCCAATCCAAACTGATGGGAACTTATGAACTTTAGACCAACAGCTGTGGAGCCTCCACGGTACTGGACTAGGCTCTCTGCATGAATGAGACAGTTATGTTGCTTGACCTTCTTAAGGTGTCCCCTGGCAGTAGGATCAGGATCGATCCCTGGTGCATGAGCTGGCTTTTTTGGAGGCCACTACCTATGGTGGGACACCTTGCAAAGGCTTGATGCAGGGGAAAGGGCTTGGTCCTGCGTCTACTAAATGTATCAGGCTCTGTGAACTCCCCATGGGAGATCTTGCCTTGTTAGAGGAGGGAATGGGGGGATGCGTTGGAAGTGAAGACTGGAGGCTTGGGAGGAGGGAGGAGAGGGGGATCTGTAATTGGTATGTAAATTGAATAAAAAATCCCTTAATAAAAAAAAGAAATTTCTTATGAGTCCACTATCCCCAAGAGTTGAAAATATTAAAAGTCCTCCATGCACACAATACATGGATATCAAAACTGAAGGGGAATGACCATCACAATGACAATCACGTGGCTCAGTTTTACTGGATCTTTGTCAAGCTGCTGTGCTGGCTTTATGACTTTTGCCGTTCCCATCAGATATGACTGCAGCAGTGTCAAAATGAATATAATGTATAATACAAAGAATAAATCTTGAAGTACTGAATATATATGTGTGTGTATATGGGTGTTTTGTGTGTGTGTGTGTGTGTGTGTGTGTTGTGTTTGTTGTGTGTGTATGCTCATCAGTTGTAATAAATGTATCCCAGTTACACAAGAAAATACAAATTCATTGAACTTGTGGGAAGGACAGGTAAGGAAACATAAGAAAACTGTCTTCAGTTTGTTCAATTTTTCTTAAAATATGAAATTCCCGAGTCTAGCAAGTAGGTGTCCGAACCACCACCCCATTCTCCTTCCTGTGTGGTGGTATTGTGCTCCCCAAAATATTGTGTACCCTAAAAACTTATCTGGGGTCAGAGAACAGAAAAGCCACAATATTAAACATAGAAGTTAGACAGTGGTAGCACACGCCTTTAATCCTAGCATTCCAGAGGCAGAAATCCATGTGTTCAAGGATACAGCCAAGCATGGTGACTCACACCTTTAATCACAGAAAGCGAGCCTTTAATCCCAGGGAGTGATGGTAGAAAGCAGAAAGGTATATAAGGTATGAGGACCAGAAACTATAAGCATTTGGCTGGTTAAGCATTTGGCCAGTTAAGCTTTCAGGCTTTCTAGCAACAGTTCAGCTGAGATCCATTTGGATGAGGACTCAGAAGCTTCCAGTCTGAGGAAACAGGATCAGCTGAGAAGTTGGCCAGGTGAGGTTAGCTGTGGCTTGTTCTGTCTCTCTGATCTTCCAGTGTTCACCCCAATACCTGGCTCAGGTTTGATTTTATTAATAAGACTCTTTAAGATTCCTGCTACACTGCCTCAAACAAAAATCTATAAGTTAAAAAACAATATAATAGTGAGGAATAAAGACTTCATTAAATAGTATATATCATAATAAGAATGCAAAATATACCAAAGAAACGAAATGAAGAATGCAGAAGTAAATTCTTTTATGGCATAATCATATATGACAAATAGATTTTAAGGATAATTGGCTAGGAAAATACAGTATTTTAACATGTCTTCCAAGCCTATTACTGTTTCTTAAGAAAAAAATGATTAGTACTGGAAAATAAATGCCATCATATTCAATTTTGTAAAATCATAAGTAATATAGCATAAGAAATTTGTAAATGTATTCTGTGATGATTTTTTGTGACTAAATCATGAGGTAGAACTTCAGTTCAGAAAATGATCAAAATGGTAATTACAAAATAAACAGTTTGACATATACTTAAAATCTGAAATTTATATTTAAAAACTATGGAACAAATGACTGTGAAAATAAATATATATATATGGATATTTGTAATATTATGATAATGATGGTGTTATTATCATAACTGAATCTAAAACTAGCATAATTGATGTGGAAGAAAAAGAAATGATTAATGGGAAATTGTGTTGCTAATGGCTAGCATGTTCATAAAAAAGAAAGTTTTGTGAATTTTGCTACATAAAAAAGGAATTTAGCCTATCTAGAAGTTAGTAAATTTATCGTAACTTAATTTTGTTCAAATTATAATTCTCAACTTTTGTGAAAAGGTTGCATTCATATTTCTCTTGGCTGTATTCAGAGTTGAGTTCAAGTTCTCTCCTCTGTTGTACTCTTTTGCCCTCCACTGCCATCCTCTTAATTAAGCCTTAATGAATTTTACAGATTCAGGCTAGATACTCCAGTTCAATATTCCTATCTTAGTGCTTACCTTAAAAACGACATTGATTCCCTTTGAATAGTTCCTTTATATAGCAGTTCCTCACTTCTGGGTACATAATGTAGAAATGAACAGAGAATAGAATCTTGGGGAAATACCTTTACAACTATGTTTAAAATATTTTTAATTCTTATTCTCTGAGAATTTTGTAGATGTATGTCATATATTTTGATAATATACACCATTTATTACCCCAATTCTACTCCTCCCAGACATCTTTTCCCTATGTTACCCTAGCCCTACCTTCAGTTTCATATCATCTTCAAATTTTTATTTCCCATTGAGTATAGTGTCAGTAGATGTATATTACCTCAGAATTAGCCACTAGAATGTAGGAAACCTCAGAGACCACACTCCTGAAGAAAATGATCCTCTTTTCCTAGCATCCTCAACTACCAATGACTCCTCAGCTAAGAGTAGAGTCTTGCAATCTCCACCTCTAGCCATTCTGGAAGATGATTAGCTTGATGTTATGTAGGATTTGTGCATGCAACCACAGCTTCTGTGAGCTCATGAGCACAACAATCCTCTTATGTCCAGAATATATTGCTTCATTCTAGTCCTCCATGTCCTCTGGCTCTTATAATACTCCCATGCATTCTTCCTCATGTTCCCTAAGTCTTGGGGGAAGAGGTGTAACTTAGATATCCCATTGAGGTTTGGGCTCTCTATAGTCACTTATTTTCTGCACACTTATCAGTTCTGGGTATCTGTATTAACCTCCATCTCCTGAAAATAAAAGTATCTCTGATAAGGGCTGAGATAGAGAATGACATAGGTATTAATATTTTAATATAGGTGCACCAGTACAAAAAGTGTAGCACTCTGGCAGGGTAGTGATAACAGAGGAAGATATAGGTATGAGTAGGGCAGGTTTGTATATGAGGCATCTCTACATAATCCTCTAAGTTTTAATATGAACAGGTAAACGGTGTCTATATTATTCTAAAGAACTGTTGGTAGTCTTTAACCAGTGTCATTTAATGAATTAGATTCTTCTAAATCTTACTTGGATAAATGGCAAGATCTGTTATACTGGATGGTGGTGCTTTGAACAGTAGTGATGATGACAGTCTTCTTAAATATCATGCAACATGCTGTCATCCTAAATACTGAAATTTATAAAGATCAAAATCCCTAAAGTCTAAAATTTTTGAAGTCTAAATTAAAAACAAAAACAAAAACAACTAAAAACAGTAAGATTTTCAGTCCCATTGACAACAGGATTAAAAAGAAAAAACAATGCAGAATAAAACTAACTAATGATGTAGTATGTGAAAGACTTCTATATTTAAAACACTAAAGAAAAGAAATTGAGAAGAGACTCAACAATAGAAAGACTCCTATGTACATGCATTGATAGAATCAATATTGCAAAAAGGGCCATCTTACTACTAAAATGAATCTTCAAATTCAATGCAATCAAAATCAAAATTGCAGTGACAGTCATAACAAAATTTTTTGAAAAATAGAATTCATTCATTAGCACAGGAGACACTGGATTACCTAAGCCAGGCTTGGCAAAAATAATATGGCAGAATGTATCAACAAATCTGATTCCAAGTTATGCTACAAAGACAGTGATATAAACAGTGTGATGTTGCTATAAAAAGAGACACACAGATCAATGGAATAGAATGAAGATCCAGTTCCAAGGCCATATGACTAAACCATCTGATCTTCAAAAAATATGCCAAAAATACACACTTGGAGATAGGACAGCATCATCACAAATGGTTCTGCAAAAACTGTATGTCTACATGCAGAAGAATGAAATTAAATATTTATCTCTCAGTGTGCACATAAATCAACACCAAATAAATTGTGAATCTCAACATAAGAATTTAAATTCTGAAACTGTTTGTTTAAGGTGAAAACTTGAGCTGTTGGGCACCATTTGTAGTTGAAGTTTTCCTGTGTCCACCTGGCTCTTGCAGGTGCTCAGACCCAAGTAAACACACAGACACTTCTATTAATTACAAACTGTATGGCCATGACAGGCTTTTTGTTATCTACTTTTTATATCTTAAATTAACCCATTTCTATTAATCTATAAGTTGCCATGTGGCTTGTGGCTTACCAGGACTTTACATCTTGCTTTTCATGGTGGCTTCACCTAGCAGCTTCTCCTGACTCAGCCTTGCCTTCCCAGAATTCTCTTTTCTGCTTGTCTTGCCTATACTATACTTCCTGTCTGAATACTAGCCAATCAGTGTTTTATTTATCAATCAATCAGAGCAACACATTCACAGCATACAGAAAGACATCCCCAGCAACCGTTAGATGAAAAAGAGAGAAATACACTTACATAAATAGGCATAGATAAAGTCTGTATCAATAGGACTCTGATCACTCAGAAAATAAGGCCAATAGTCAACAAAAGGGATATCATGAAATTACAAAGGAAACTGTCAGTAAAATGAAGAAAAAAACTACAGAATAGGAGAAAAAGAATGTGAGAAAATCCTTCACAACTATAAATCTGATGGAGGATCTATATCTAGAATATAGGAAATATTCAAGAAAATAAGCATCAACAACATAGATGGGTGGAGACATTCAGAGGACCTGATTCTGGTTCCCAGTAGTGACAGGGACATTTGGTTATTTAGGACAGCTTGTAATTCTAATTCTGGCCTCTATGTGTACCCACACATGGCAAAACACTCTCTCTCTCTCTCTCTCTCTCTCTCTCTCTCTCTCTCTCTCTCTCTCTCTCTCTTTGTCTGTCTGTCTGTCTCTCTCTTTCTCTCTCTCACTCTCACACTCTCTATCTATCTCATCTCTATCTCTCTCTCTCCTTCTGTTCTTCCTCCCTTCCTACCCTCCCTCCACCCCTTCATCTGTCTCTCAAACACACACTTACAACAAAAGAAAAATACAGACATAAATGGCCCAGTTAAGCACTTTGACATGAAATTGAATACAGATTTCTCAAAAGAAGGTATATACATGATTAATATTTTTAAAGTATTCAAAATCATTTGGAATGAGGTAAAGGATGGTGAGGATATATTCAAACAGGAATACTTATCCACTCTTAGTGGAGGCATAAATTGATACAACCACTATGGAAGTCATTGTTGATACCTCTAAAATATCTAAAAATAGAACTATCATATTATGTATCTATACCCCTCTGGGCAATCTATTCAGAGGAATCTCACGAGAAAAATTACACATCCATGTTCATTGCTGTTTTAGTCACAATAGTTAGGAAATCAAATCAGCCAACATAGCCCTCAACTGTTGAATGAATAATTAAAACATTTATATATACACAGTAGAATTTTAAAGACAATGAAAATTACAAAATGTGCAGAAAATTCAGTGAAACTGGAAAATACTATTCTATCTAAGGTTATCCTGGTCCAGAAAGCTAAAACAAATTTAAAAAAAACCTACATGCTTTTCCTCATATATGGATAAAATCTTTAAATTTTTATATCTGTGTATTTATTTTGGATCATTTATAGAGGTTGAGAAGCTTGAAAGGGCCAATGAAAGGAAGGGAGAAGAGGACTTGAGAGGAAAAGGGAGAATACACCACATGTAATATGAAGGTGTGTGTTATGGATAACTTGGAGTAAAAAGTTTAAGAAGTGATGGTAGAGGGAGTTAAGGGAATAGTTGATGAGGTAGGTTAACCAAAACTAAATATGTATGAAAGCCCCCTGCATAAACCTATTATGATGTGAGCAGTAATCTGTTTTAAAACAAGATTAAAAATTGGAAGGGGCCTCTCTAGCACTTTGCTTCTTCCTATTCTCATGTGGTCTTCATTTACCATGGTCTCCTATTCCTTGTTCTCCCTCTCTGTTCTTGATCCAGCTGGGTCCACAGAAATCCACAAAGATACCCCCACAATAGACTGCTGGCAATGGTCGAGAGACAGCCCGAACTGACCTACTCTGGTGATGGGATGGCCAAACACCTTAGTTGTCATGCTAGAAACTCCATCCAATGACTGAGGGAACTGGATGCAGAAATCCACAGCTAGGCCCAGGGTGGAGCTCTGGGAGTCTAATTAGCAAGAAAGAGGAGGGTTTATATGAGCTAGAATTGTTGACACCAAGGTTGGATAAAGCACAGGGACACATAGCCAAATGAATGGAAACACATGAACTATGAACCAATGGCTGAGGAGCCCCCAACTGGATCAGGCCCTCTGAATGGGTGAGACAGTTGACTGGATTGATCTGTTTGGGAGGCACCCAGGCAGTGGGACCGGGTCCTGTGCTCATTGCATGAGTTGGCTGTTTGAAACCTGGGGCTTATGCAGGGTCCCTTGGCTCGGCCTGGGAGGAAGGGACTGGACCTGCCTGGACTGAGTCTACCAGGTTGATCTCAGTCCTCAGGGGAGGCTTTTCCCTGGAGGAGGTGGGAATGGGGGGGGTGGGCTGGGGAGATGGGGAGGGGGGCGGGAGGGGGGAGAACAAGGGAATCCGTGGCTCATATGAGGAACCGAATTGTATTGTAAAATAAAACTAAAAAAAAAAAAAAATGGAAGGGGTTTGAACACAGACACCCTGCATGGACGGACAATGATTCTTGAAAAAGACATAGATTATAAAATGAAAAGCTCAGTACCATGATATTATTTGTCCCCCATTTTTCTTTCCCCTTCTGAACTTATCTCCCTCACTCATCCCCAGTTGGAACCCCCTTTCCTAGTTATTGATTCACACCTCATGTCACGTATATCCTGCTTTTCCCCTCCCAAGTCTACCCTGTATCCTATGCTCCTTTATATTTTTCTGGATTCTGTGTTTTTTCCATGTTGTATACACACATCTGAGGACATGGAGCTAGGAACCATAGACGAAAAGGATTGGGGGGTCTGTGTTATCTCAATAAAATCTTTTCCATGTCCATCCATTTACTAATAAATTTCTGTTTTCAGTTTTCTTTATACATGGATAGTATTACATCATATACACGTATTACATTTTTATTATCCACTCATCTGTTAAGGGCATTTAGGTTGTTTCCATTATTTTCTGGCTGTTATGAATAGGGTGAAAAGGAACATGGCTAAGCAAGTATCTGTGAAGTAAAATACGAAGTTCTTTGAGCATATACCAAGGAGTGTTATATCTGAGTCATGGCTCATAGGTTTGTTTGTTTGTAGTGTTTTGAGGATTCTCCATACTCATTTCCAGAGTATCTGCACCAGTAAATGGCACCATTAACAAAGACTAGAACAATGGCAGTAACAATGAACATGTTAATGTAAAAGAGGGAAGTTTTCATGCAGTTCCACCTCTAGACAAAAAAACTACAGGAAACTAATGATTGCTGAAAGAAATTAGACTTTCCCAGGGATGATGTTCTGTATTGGTTGTCCAAAGCAAAGTGGCAAAAAAAGTGAGCCTTGAGACCATATAAATACCCCCAACAAATATGGACTAGGAGGGTCTTGTGTGTGTGTGTGTGTGTGTGTGTGTGTGTATACTACACATACATATAGACATATGACAATAGTAATCAAAGAAAAGGAGGCTATGTACTTAAGAGTGGGGAGCATAGGAGGGGTTCAAGGGAGGGCAGCTGCGAGAGGTGGAAGGGAGAAAAGGAGTGAGACAGTTTTACAACTCTATTTCATTTTAAACATATTTATAAAAAGAAAATCTCAATAGTAGGAATGGAATTGCTCCCTACAAGTTTTTGAACAGGGATGCCACAGATCCTGCAAATCCACAGAAGCTATTGTCATTGTTCTAGGTTGCCTACCAGAATTAGATAGTAAGACCCTGTAGACAAATTGCCGAATGGACTTAGCAATAAAAAACCTGGAGCCAGGTATTGGGGTTAAAACCTGAGAGATCAGAAAAGCAGAAAGAAGCCAGCCATGTTCTTACCACTTGAAAATCCTCTGCCAAAGAGAGCTACTTCCTGTGTACCCATGCCTCTATTCCTTTTTGTTCTTCCATTTCAATTCCTCCCTGTCCAGCTATATCACTTCCTCTTCCTGCCCAGCTCTGTCACTTCCTGTATGTCTGTACTGACCTCCAGACTTTTATGGTTAACTAGTGTTGGAATTCAAGGTATGAGCCACCACACCTGGCTCTGTTCCCAGTGTGGCCTTGAACTCACAGAGATCCAGACAGTTCCCTGCCTCCCAAGTAATAGAATTAAAGGCATGTGCTACTATTGCCTGACTTCTATGTTTAAGAGAGTGTCTGGCTTTTTCCTCTGATCATCAGATAAACTTTATTGGGGGACAGATAAAATATCACCACAAGAGCCTATTGCTGGAAACAAAACACACGTTTTTCCAAGCCATCATAAGAAAATAAAGCTGAAGCTGACCTGAGAATTTTCTCCTGCTGGTTTCTTTCAGAGTGCTGAAAGTTGTTGTGCAGGCCAAGTTGGGGGAAACCACACGTTTTATCTCTTTGTCAACCCTGCATGCTACGACATTGACTTGACAGGGGAAACGGGGCCTGAAGAGGAAACAGTGGAATGAAGGATCTGTGAGTGAGCAACTGTTTGGGGATTTGTTTTCTGGTCTGCTCCACATGGAGAAATTCAGATCAGGTGCTTTAAATTTGGTTTGAAACCCATGACTTGGGAGGTCACAGGCCCTAGGGCAAGACCTAATGCTGGTTTGTTTTGGTTTTATTTGGTTGATCTGTTTTGTAGTGTATTGTTTTGCTAAAAGTGCCCTGTAAATATTTAAGCTTATAATCAGAAGTCTCAGCTGCCCTCACCCTTGGCCAAAGATGGTTCTTTTTGCAGTGATCAGCAACTAATGCAAAGCATCATAGCTCATCAAAATGCTAAGTGTAAGTGTTGATTAATCACTCAATCCTGAATGAGACTTCTATAGAAGCACCAACCCCAAGGCACAGGAAACAATGTGGAAGAGAGATGGACAGAAAGAATGCAGAAAACAGGAAATGGGGAGAAGTAAATGAAATACCAAAATACATAGCCATTACACCTATGAGTCCTGCATTTAAAACTATCTCTGAAAGATCAAATTTACAGCTTTAGTCAACATTCAGTGGGACAGAATGAAAAACAGAGGAGACATAATGGGGAAGTATGTATTGTGGATCCCTGGGTGTTGAAATTAGGAAGTTGGAAAGCATTGATCAAGACAATTGTTTACATGTATGAAATTGTCAAATAATAAAATATATGTTCTAGAACAAACAATAAGATCCTTAATGTTGACCATGATACTGAAATCCCAGGAAACAGAATTGATAAAAAAAAAAAATTCTACCTTTACAAGTTTTTGATATGTAGCTCAACAATAGAACCACTTGCAGAGCATATGAAAGGCCCTAAATTCAAACACTATCTAGCATGAGTTGAAAGGATTATGGGGAAGGAATACAGCATGAAATATGTTAAAAATGAAAAATTCAATTTAAAAACGCAGCCACAATTAATGGAAAAAAGCCATGGGCATGGCACAGAGGGATGTTTGAGAGGGTTTGGAGGGAGGTAAAAATAGAGGAAGGGGGATTCTTCCTATCCACAACCTTCCCCAGGCAACCCCAGTGGACTTCTGCCACTTTGGCACAGACCACAACAGCCAGAACAGGTGAGTGAACTGCCTGCCAGCAGGACTGCACTCCTCCCTGTACTCTGTTCCCATGACCTGTCAGTCCCCAGGCCCACACCACCCTACCTAGTCCCAGACCCTGCTGCTGAGCCCTGCCCACAACCCCAGTGGACTTCTGCCACTGAGGCACAGACCACAACAGCCAGAACAGGTGAGTGACCTCCCTGCCAGTGAAACTACTCCCCTCCCCAGAGTCTTTTCCCAAGGGCACTTCTCTAGACCCACACCTCCAAGCTCATCCCTGGCCCTGATGATAATGGGCCTTGTCCCCAATCCCAGAAGATTTCTGCCACTGAGGTGCAGACCACATCAGCCAGAACAGGTAAGTGATCCACCTGTCTATGAACTGCACCTCTCCCCAGAGTCTTCCTCCAGGACCTTTCCCTGGGCCCATGCCATCATACATCATCCCTGACCCCTCTGCTGGTCCTCCAGTCAACTGCAGGAGACTCCACCAAGCAGGCTCAGGCCACACAGTCAGAACCAGGTGAATGAGCCGCCTATCAGTGGATCTGTACTCAATCTTAGATTCTGCCCCCCTTGAACTTCCCCAGGCCCAAGCCAGCCCAGCTAGTCCCTTGCTCTGCTGCTGCTGCTGCTGCTGGGCCCTGTCCCTAACCCCAGGGGATTTCTACCACTGACTTGCAGAACAAAGGAGCCACAATCAGTGAGAGATCCTCCTGTGCTGTGGCCTGGCCCCTCCTATCTCAGCACCAGCACTATTGGTGGGTCCTGCCCCCCACTCCAGAGGAATTCCACTGCTCTGGTGCAGCCCTCACAAGTCCAGAAGTAGGTGAAGTGACCCGCCTGCAAGCTGACTGCTGCCACCACCTGGATTCTGCCCCCCCCAAGACTCACAATGTCTCCCAACCCCTTCCACCTCATCATCCTCCCCATGGGAAGCCCTTCCCCAAAACTCTAACAGACACCTTAGGTCCAGACACAGTCTATGCCAGTCCAAAGAACAGCCCCAGCTGCTCTACTGGAGGCCAGGCTGGTCCTGGGTACTCTAGAAGAAAACTCAGTCTTTACTGGAGGCCAGGCCAGATCTAGAAACCCAAGAAGACTTCAGCTTTATAAGAGGCCAGACAGGATCAAGGGAATCAAGGCCCCAAAAACTCCATTAGAGACACCCTCCTGGACCTGAAGACTCACCAGTCACCAGAATCCTTAGCCACATAGGCTAAAAGACTAGAAAGGGAACAGAAATCAAGGAACAAAACACTCATCCGACAAAGACAAGCACAGGAATCAACACCTAGACCTATAACCATCCCAAATCCAGATGCTTAAAGCCAGTGTGAGAACACAGTAACAGAAAGGGCAATATAGTATTGGGGAATATTAATATGTAGTAGAATATTATTTCAAGGTGTGTTATTTTTGTTTATGTTGCATTTGTTTGACTCTGTGAAGTCGTGTAACACACCTGATGATCTAATAAAGAACTGGCCAATAGCAAGGCAGGAGAAAAAAATAGATAGGGATGACAGGCAGAGAGGATAAATAAATAGAAGGAGAAATCTGATAAGAGTGGATTGGAGTGCTAGGAGCCAAAGAAGGTGAAGGACTTCAGGTGCCAGCCCCCGCCCCCAGCAAGCCATGGAGTAAGAGTAAGATTTAAGGAAGTAAGAGAAAGGAAAAAGGTAGTCGTGACGAGTTAAGTTAAGGAAAGCTGGCTAGAAAGAAGCCAAGTTAAGGCCAGGCATTCATAAGTAAGAATGAGCCTCTATGTGTGATTTATTTGGGTGCTGGGTGGTCAGCACCCCAAAAGAGTAAAAAACCCCAACAACAATATAGCACCAACAGAATCCAGCTATCCCACTACAGCAAGACCTGAAGATTCTAATGCAGCTGAAGCACAATAAAATAACCTTAAAAATAACTTTAGGAAGATAGAGGTCCTTAAAGAGTAAATGAAATTTCTTAAAGATATTAAGGAAAAGACAAAAAAGGGAGTGGGAAATCAATAAATCTTTTAAAGAATGATAAGAAAATGAAGACAAAAACAGTTGACAAAAACAAAACTGCTCAAGACCTAAAAATAGAAATAGAAGCAATAAAGAAAACACAAACTGAGGGAATTCTGGACATGGAAAATCTAGGTATGCAAGCAAGAACTAGAGATGCAAGCATCATCAATGGAATAAAAGAGATGGAACAGAAAAATCTCAAGCATTACAGATATGATAGAGGAAATAGATTCATCTGTCAAAAAATCGTAAATCTAAAAAATTTCTAGCATAAAAAATCCAGGAAATCCAGGACACCATGAATAGACCAAAACTAAGAAAAATGGGAATAGAAAAAGGAGAATAATACCTGCTCAAAACCCAGAAAATATATTCAAAAAATTCCTTAAGAAAAATTTTCCCAACCCAAAGAAGGACATACCTATAAAAGTACAAGTATCTTAAAGAGGAGCAAATAGACTGGACAAGTAAAAATAGTCCCCTCACCACTTAATAATCAAAACACTAAACATAAAGAAATAAAGAAATTAAAGACTTCCTAGAATTCAAAGAAAATGAATGGTTAACATACCCAAAACTATGGGACACAAAGAAAGCAGTGCTAAGAGGAACGTTCATAGTGCTAAGTGCCTGCATAGTATTTGGAGAAATCTCAAACCAGTGACTTAAGAGCATACCTGAAAACTCCGGAACAAAAAGAAGCAAACACACCCAAGAGGGGTAGATGGCAGGAAATTTTCAGACTGAGGGCTGAAATCAATAAAATAGAAACAAAGAGAACATTACAAAGAATCAATGAAACAAAGAGTTGGTTCTTTGAGAAAATCAACAAGATAGATAAACCCTTATCCAAACTAACTAAAAGGCAGAGAGAGAATATGCAAATTAACACAGGCAGAAAGGAAAAGGTGGACATAACAACAGACACTGAGGAAATACAATCATTAGGTCAAACTTCAAAAACCTGTGTTGTACGATATTTTGTTTGTGTTCTACAAATAAAACTTGCCTGGATATCAGAGGGTGGATCTAGCCACTAGTTAACCATAGAGGCCAGACTGTGGTTGCACACACCTTTAATCCCAGCACTTAGGAGGAGGAAACAGGAAAATCAGGAGTTCAAGACCACCCTAGGCTACACAAGATTGAACTAGTCTAAAAGAGAAACAGAGCCCAGAGGTGGTGGCTCACACCTTTGATCCCAGCACTTAGGAGGCTCATGCCTTTAATCAAACCACTAGGCAGGTGGAAACAGGAATACAAGGCTGGTGGAGACAGCATCTGGGGCCCATTCAGTCTGAGGATTCTTATAGATAAGACCTCCCCTCATTCAGTCGGAGGTTTCGTAGAGACAGGATACACCCCATTCAGTCTGAGAATTCTTAGAGGTAAGAAGTTTCTGGAGGCTGACTGCTCTGCTGCTCTGATCTTTCAGCTTTCACTCTCAATATCTGACTCTGGGTTGTTATTGATTAAGATTAATTAGATTCATGCTTCAAACATGTAGTCCACAAAATTGGAAAAATCTAAAAGAAACAGACAAATTTCGTGATAGACATTGAAGGGTCCAGGAACATAGAAATATAAAATTGTAAACCTAAAAAATAAAAGCTGACAATCATCAGCTCTAAAGTTTAACTTCTAACAATGACTCTCTGCTTACAGCCAACTTCTCTGTCAACAGCCGGGGGTTAACATTTAGCCCCTTTGCCCCTTATAGCGAATAACCGCCTGGACCAAAGTTAACTTTTAAAAGATGTTTCTACATGACTTCTAGCATGTACCCCATACTTGATGCTTTCCCCTTTACTATAAAAAGTTGGTCAGAACCCGCCTCCATTGCCACAGCCTCGGAATCCTGACCACTGGCTGCAGCCTCAGCTAGCTGATAAGCTCTTGTGCCCTGCAGTGATTTTCTGTTTTCTTTTTTTCTGGAATAAAGTCTGCCTCTGGTTTAACGAACTTTGGTGGTCTGTCTCCCATTATTGCATGACCCTGGAACCAAGAATTTGGTGCTGAAAACCGGGACTTCTTGCAATACTTGTTCTGGGGGGCACCCCAATCTCTGGCAAACTTTATTCCACTGGTTTTGGCCAAGCGTTACATTTTCTGTATCTGGTGTCTAGACAAAACTGAAGCTCAATAAGAGTAGGTGGGTGCACTAAAGACCTCTGACCTGGAGGAGATAAAGGATGCTTCAACCCACTGGGTTGCTTCAGGACTGCTTTAGGACTTGTTGAGACCTCCAAGATCCCTACATGCAGCGTTCTTCCTTCTGAATGTCTTGTCTACTCTGTTTGTTATCTGCTGTCATTCTCTTTGTGGTGATTGTCAGTAAATTAACATTTACCTTGGGACAAGGTTCCTCTAAGCCTCAGGTCCCTTTCAGGATTTGTTCTCTCATCTCCAGGATTTCAGGAATGTAACAGTAGTTTTGCCAGCCTTCCCTGCCCTTTGCTGCCTCAGGAGTCCAGGCTCCCCAAGGCAGTGTGAGCAGCCTCAAGCTAAGGGAGAGGACCGACCGTCCCCACTGTACATACTGCAGTTTTCGTAATGAATACCAAGGAGGAAGCCAGCAGAGGAAGGCAAAGGAGACTATGAGGCCAGGCACCTCGGGTGACCATTGCCAGCCACTTCTCCCAGACACGGTGGGCTACGGGGGTCGCCTGCAGGCGTGCAGTAGGAGCACGGCTGACTGAGCAGCAGCCAGTGCATGGGTACCTCAGCTGCAGCCTGTTGCCCAAGTTGGCAGACCACTCCTGCCCACCCATGGAGGAGCTTGGAAGTTCACGCAAGAGCAGCTGGGAGAGCTGTGGGCACCTGGGCCCCGAGGCGATGGCCCTGGGAGCATGCCCCTGCAAGTGGGGACAGACTCAAACTGCTGGGAGGGGCCAGGCCTGTGGGACCCTGGAGGCCTGAAGGAGAGAGGCACCTGGGGGTGCAAGAAGCAAATTGGCTGCCCAGAGTGCAGGAGGGCAAGGTCTTGTGGGCTGTTCAGAAAATACCAGGGCTGAACAGCAGCAGAAACAGCCCCATTAGGAAAGCACAAATGGCCTGCCACCCCTCCCCCACCTAAGAATTCAGCTAAAGAAAGTAAGAAAAATTTTGTCTGGTTTGAAGGAATGAAGATGGCCACTAAATGCTTAGTTTCTGATGCTTCACATTGGTACAATGTTGATGCAAATTTAGAGTTTTTTTTTTATAATATATACATATATTTCTGTTCGTGTTTAAAATATTGTAGCCATACAATATATTCTAGACTACTGAGGGGAACCACAAGAAAGACTTTAGTAAAAGTTTCTATGTTGTTTGGAAAGTGAGAGAGAAGGCAGGAGGCTAAAATAATTTTTTAAAAAAGGAAATAGAAATTTGTCTGAAACAAATGTCTTAAAAATCAAAGGAATGGACTGAATGTATGTAGAAAGTTGAAGGCCAGAAGGGATGTGAACTATGCTGGTTATGGTTTCTCATACTTGCAAATACTGAATTTGAAATTTGACCATATTAAGTTAATTCTGGTTGGTTTTCTTCATTTTAAAAATAGCTGATGATTCTGCACTGCAAAATGTTTATGTTAAAAAAATAGAGATATATACATATATGTATATATGAACACATATATGACTTGGATTCACTCTATGTATGTGCATGTAAGCTAGCTTTAAATCTGTATGTATATGTATATAACTTAGATCCAACTGTGCATACATATGCATGTAATTATTGTTTAGAAGAACTTGTTTCTAACAGAAACCACATGGCTTTCCTCCACTTTGGATGATGACCTCATCATGATGTAGGCAGCAATTTTTTACTAAGGGTATAAAGATCTATTCAGATTAATAAAGTTAACTTAGAAATTTATATCTAAGTACTTATGTCTTTGTCAAATGTTCAACAATGAGCTTCTAGAGAATTTAAATAGGTGGCTATTAAAACTGGACCTCAGTGCCTTTATACACAATAATGTACCTTGCTCTGGCAGCTAAACTTTGTAATTTAAGAGTCACCCAGGTGATAATGTGATAATGGTTTTAAAGACATGAAGGGATCCTAGGAAACAGTTGAGGGTTGAAAATATATGCCAGGGCCAGATGATGGTCACAGAATCACCAGCCACAATGAAATGGAGCAGGCTGCGATCTAGAAGACAGGCTATGTATATGCTGCCAAGGGTATCTAGCCTAAGATCCAAGCCTCTAAAGAAAAGAACCAAAAGGATTATAAATATTGAACTTTGGGGATTGGTTTTGCCTTATACAGATTATGGTTATGTCATACATATTTTCTCTATCTTAAAGTAAAAGGGGAAACTTTATTTTTTATATTGCAGGAAGACATTTGAGAGATTTTTAACCTTTTTACAAACATTTAAATTTGTAAGGGTATGGGACTGATGTAATTAATTACAGGAATAAGCTTTGCTTAGTCCCTTGAGTATGTTTTCAGAGTAGAAAGAAAGTTTGTCTATTCAGATATACATGGAAAGCCCTCAAATACTTCATAGATCTGCAGAATATGGCATTTAAAATGTTGATTAAAAAGCTTATTATGTCAGACAGACTCCCAGATCCGAACAGTGACCCAGAGTCTCCAAAGAAGATTTCACGGCACCACTATCTCCAGCTGGATTATGGAAATGCTGACAACAGGGTGAGATGCTCCAATGCAACATCCGCTGCCAGGACCGTGTCCAGACTGTGGATAAGCAACAGGACACTAGAATTGATTACACCCCTTTTGCTTAGATACTTCTGCCTCCAACACTATGGAGACCTGGGTACGGACTGGTCCCTGTCATTTTTTTAATAGATTCAGAAGCTGCTTGGTCTGCACTCTGGCTTAATTTATCCTCCTCAGATCTCTGACAGTAATTGATGGCTAGACTAACTATAACTTTAGCAACTTAGCAACTTAGCAGTATCAAACAACCAGATCCTTCCCCAAAATTTAGCCAACTTGTTAATTCGTGTATATTTATAACATATATACATATGTAATATATATACATATATGTATAATAAATGAAGCCTTGCTTTTTCTAAAGCTACTAGGTCTCTTGATGAAAAAAACACACAGCTTTGCCTTACTCACAGACTTCATATTAAGGGACAAACAGGTTTCAAATATGATTTAAAATGACTGCTCTCAATAATAGCTGCTAATATCTCTGATAATTGATTAAATATAAACTTAAAAATACTTCTCCTCAGGCTAAAGAAATATCTCTCCAATCTGTACCTGACTTTCTGAACAACAACAAAAAAATGCACATGCCTTTAACCCAAATCTGTAGTTTTTGCTACATATATAAATGTATGAGTCCACTTCTGCTGTTTTACAGATACCTATTTCTTGGTTTGTCTGTGATATAGATTTCAATACAGATAGATAATACTAATATGTCTAAAACTTTTATGTCATTTTGTAAGATAAAAATCCACATAGGCCTTAGAGGATTAAAAGAGTCATAAAACTTGGATCCACTACACAGAGGTCAAAATGACTCCAGATAAGTATAGCTTGAATTTCTTCTACTCTATTCTTGAAGATGATCTCTCCTCTCTCTCCTCTCTCTCTCTCTCTCTCTCTCTCTCTCTCTCTCTCTCTCTCTCTCTCTCTCTCTCTTTCTCTCCTGTGTTGGGACTTCTCCCCTTCTCCAACTACTAAGATTATGAACCTAAAAGTTCCAATTATAATTTCTCCTTAAATTCCTAAATTTTAACTTTTGTCTCTAGTCTATATCTGTTTCAGCAGATTTATACTTGACTGACTGACACATCCAGGTATCACTGCTGACTTCATCCTGTGAGCCATGGCTATGCTAAAAGCAGATATGGACCAATCCATCTGATATGAGTGCTCCTTGTCTCCATCTGGGTCAAATCAGACATTGCTGATAAATGTGCCATTGTCTAAATTTCCTCCTTATCTTTGACTAGCATTTTACCCTCCTGAGCTCTGACCATCTATGTCCTACTTCAGCTTGAAGCAGTTATAGAAGAAAATGCATCATCCCTACCTACCCCCAAAACAGGCTAAAAAGGCCAAGTCAAAGGGAAACTCCCTGGCATGGGGATTGGGCGGGGGAGGGGGGGGACAGTGGCTAACTATAATGCCCATTGATATACCAGGAGAATGGGCCCAGAGCTGTCAATTGATAAATTCATTAACTAAAATATTTTACAAGATAAGGCACTTAACCTTCTTTATACAAAACTAAAGAGGTTATTATATGGTTTAAAATAATTATTTTTATATAAATCATTCAATATTATAACCTGACTCATATTTAGACCTAGAAGAATCAAAGGTTTGATTCTGGTTAAAACTCAAGGGGGGAATGAAGGGTCCAGGAACATAGAAATATAAAATTGTAAACCTAAAAAATAAACGCTGACAGCCATCAGCTCTAAAGGTTAACTTCTAACAATGGCTCTCTGTTTACAGCCAGATCCTCTGTTAGCAGCTAGTGGTTAACTTTTAACTCCCTAGCTCCTTATAGCCAACAACTGCCTGGACCAAAGATAAATTTTAAAAGATGTTTCTAAATGACTTCTGGCATGCATCCCATGCCTGATGTTTCTACATGACTTTTAGCTTGAATCTGTGCTGAAATGTGGTGATATTTTCTTTGTGCTTTAATAAATAAAGCTTGCTTGGAGATCAGAGGAAGAAGCCAGCCTTAAAAGTAAACACAAAAGTCTGGCAATGGTGGCTCATGCCTTTAATCCTATCACTTGGGAGGCAGGGATCTGTCTGGATCTACATGAGTTCAAGGCCACAATGGGAACAGAGCCAGGCATGGTGGCACATGCCTTAAATTCTAACACTAGTTAACCATGGAGGTTTGGAGGTCTGTACAGACAGACAGGAAGTGACAGAGCTGGGCAGGAAGAGGAAGTGATGCAGCTTGACAGAGAGAGCAAATCAGATGGCAGAACAGCAAGACATATAGGCATGGGTAGACAGGAAGTATTTTGCATTTGGAAGCTGTGGAGTTAGTGAGGAAAGGTTAGCTGAGCTGTGACTTTCCCTATTTCTCTTCTCTCTCTCGAGCTTTCACCCCTATATCTGGCTCCATGTTTTTTTATTTAATACGACTGTTTAGAAATTTCTCTACATGTATCCCATGCTTGATACTTTCCCCCTTAGTATAAAAAGGGGGTTAGAACCCACCTCCATTACCACAGCCTCAGAATCCAAACACTGGGTGTGGTCTCAGCTAGCTGATAAGCTTTTGTGCCCTGTGGTTATTTTTTCCCCACTTTTTTTTTCTGGAATACAGTCTGCTTCTGGTTTAATAGACTTTGGCGGTCTGTCCCCCATTATTGTATGAACCCAGACCCAACAGTATCACATGCAACAATTAAATCAAGATTGATCAGATAAAATATTCAAACAGACCCCTAAAGAAATAGGATCAGTCATTAAAAGTCTCCCAACCAGAAAATAATAGCACAGGGCCAGATGGTATCAGTGTAGAATTCCACCAGACTTCCAAAGAAAAGCTAATACCAGTATTCCTCAAATTATTCCAAAAATAGAAAGGTCATTACCAAATACTTTTTATGAGGCCACAGTGACCCTGATACCCAAGCCACACAAAGATTCAATGAGGAAGGAGAATTACAGACCAATTTCCTTTACGAACATCGATGCAAAAATGCTCCATAAAATATTGGCAAATCAAAAACACATGAAAAACATCATCCACCATGATCAAGTGGGCTTTATCCCAGAGGTGCAGGGATGGTTCAATATATGAAAATCTGTTTTAGAAGAATTGTTTGTATGGCCATTTTACTGTGCCAATAAAGTCACCTTGTATCAAAGGATGGAGTCAGCAATTGGCTAACTGAGATTAGCAGTAGAGTTCTTGGAGGACTGAGGAGGTAGGCTAGAGAGCACAGGAAGAGAGAGAAGAGAAGATTTCAGGGGCTGGTGGTTGGGGAAAAATGTGAAGAAAGGGTCAGTCAATCAACTCTCCACTGTCCTTGGATTTACCAGTTCTTTACCTCAATTTCTGTCTCCTGAGTTTTTATTATACTGGAACAATTTAGATATTCATTACATCTGGCATCTAAAGTGCACCATTATTAAACCACACCAAGATGGTGAACCTGGCACACAGCTGCTGCTGCAGTGGCCACCTTTGTCTCCCTCCCCACAGGCCTGCACACCTGTTTTTCTGATTCCGGGTTTTTTCTGTGGCAGCCTTTGTACAGCAGCCTTCAGCTGCTGCCTGCCCTCAGCCCCCAAACACTTCTCAGGCAAGCTGCCCTGCTGCTGGACCACGCCCTCACCTCCCTCTGTGTGGGTAACCCCCAGACCTCATCCCTGAACCACCAACCCAGGGTAGCTCAGCTCTCTTGACACCTGCACAGCACTCAGTCTCTTACTGCTGCTGCCACCACCACAAGCTGCTGAGGGGGCCCAGCCATGCGCTGCCAGGGTCCTCTACCCAGCCATGCTGAGCAGCAACAGTTAGCCACAGCTAGTGACAGAAAGGGTGATCCAATCCCAAGCCAAGCCAAACGAATTTCTCCTACCAGTTTCCATAAGTTAGCTCTTGAGAAACTCACCCGACCCCCTGCATTACACCTGAGCAGCCACAGTGGCCCCTGTCATACCTGCCCTCCATGCAGGCACAGTTGAACATCATCACTATAGCTGATTACTCCCACACATCTCTTCCTACGTGGTCGGCATCATCAGATCTGTTAAGATACTTGGGAATTTTTAAACAGGGAATTAGGTTTAAAAAAATCAGATTTTAAAAAAAGCAAAATATTTCCCATGTTAAGAATTAGAAATATCACATTGAAGAGAGTTAGGACCCTGTTTAGGGATGCTTTGGATGGCTTGCAAATGGAAAAAATAAATGAGGGGATAAACAACGTAGCTGGGATTGACGTAATATTAATCATAATTATTATCAGTCTGGTAATTCATATTTTATCCTTAAAGAAGTGGTTTGATAACTTTGCCAAATATGATAATTTGACAGAAATGTACAAAGTCTTGCTATTTATAAGATACAAGCTTTAGAAAGATATACTACTGATAAGAAAAATTTGAGTGATAAGATCCAAACCTTAGAAAGACTTAGTATTGAAAAGATACAAGCGTTAGAAAGACCACCTAATGAAAATAAGAAAATACTCAGATACAGACTAAGGAATTTAGACAAGAACCTTCTGCACCATTACATTATGAAACCTAAGAGGAGTGGCCCAAGGGTATTAGAAGCCCAATTTCAATTTATCTAGTTATCATAGAAGAATGATCACCAAAGATAGGCACTCCCAAGGTTATGCAGAAGTTGTGGTGATATTTTATTTGTGCTTTAATAAAGTTTGCCTATGAGATCAGAGGAAATAGCAAGCCATTTTAAGTAAACATAGAAGTCAGGCAGTGGTAGCCCATACCCTTAATCCAATCACTTAGCAGACAAGGTCTCTGTATGTTCAAGGCCATACTAGGGAACAGAGTCAAGTGTTGTGACAGTCACCTTTAATCCCAGTACCAACCATAGAGACCTGGAGGTCTGTACAGACAGACTGTAACAAGGAAGTGAGGTAGCTGGGCTAAGATAGCCAATGAGAGGGCAGAACAGCAAGGCAATAAAGGTGTGGGTGAGACAAGAAGTAGCTCATATTTAGAAGCTACCGACCTGGTGAAATAAGGTTGGCTGGTGGCTATTCCTGTTTCCCTGATCTCAAATGCTTTCACCTCTATATTTGGCTCCATGTTTTTTATTTAATAAGACCATTTAGAAATTTGTCTACAAGAAGTTAATTGGGATACTGTAAAAATGTTAGATTTGAAGAAATTTTAGGAAGCATTTGTTTCATAAGGTATGCATTGGTGAAGCAGTTGTTAAACTGATGGGCAACTTGGAAAAGAATTATTCCACAAGACTGAGAAGCATTAGCTAAGAAATATTGGAAGCTGGTCCTCAGTTACAATGGCAAACATGGTGGAGAGAAGAAACTAGCATCATAGGACAATGAAACAGGTCTAGAGGTATTGAAATGTCTAGACGTATTGAAATTTCCCAAGACCATCTTCTCTGTGAGGGCTAGTATGCTGATTTGAAAAGGCAGTCTACATTTGATGATCACACCTTGGTTCTATGCCCTATAGAATCTTTAAATGCTTAGGACAGTGTTGAAGAATCAGGAAATGACTGAGTCATTTATTAAATTATACAAGGTCCAAAAGAAGACTTCACTGATTTTTTACAAAGATTGACTACAGCTGTAAATAGAATGTTATTAGATACAGAAGTCAGACAAATATCAATTGAATCTTTGGATTTTCAAAATTGTATTAAAGAATGCAAAGGGTAAGATGGCCTTTAAAGGCAAGACCAACACCCACAGATGAATGGATCTGAAATCTGATATTTGATGTTACACTTATAATGCTGCTTTGATAGAAGTAATTTTTAGAAATTTTAAGCAAACTTAAATGTCAGATGTTTTCATTGTGGTAAACAAGGTCATTTGAAAAGGGATTGTAGGCAAGATGTTCCTAGGAACAGTGATGGGTGATGTTGCTCTGGATGCTGTGAATGTGTTGTTCTGATTTGCTGATAAAAAAAATGCTGATTGGCCAGTAGGCAGGCAGGAAGTATAAGCAGGATAAGCAGACAAGGAGAATTCTGGGAAGATGAAGGTTGAGTCAAAAGCCACCAGCCAGACACAGAGGAAGCAAGATGTGAAGACAGAACTGAAAAAAGGTACCAAGCCACACAGCTAAACATAGATAAGAATTATTGGTTAATTTAAGTGTAAGAACTAGTCAGTAATAAGCCTGAGCAAATGGCCAACAGTTATAAATAATATTAAGCCTCTGTGTGATTATTTTATAAAAGGCTATGGAACTGTGGATGAGAGATTTGTCCTGACCATAGGCCAGGTGGTACACAGTAAAACTTCTGGCTATAGAACAAAGTTTTTTCTAGAGACAATCCAAACAGAAGGCTCCAGTCTTCTGGAATATTCAGAAGGTGTGGCAAAGGATGTCATTGGACTAATGAATTCAGATCAACAAGGGACAGACAAGGTAACTCTTTGTCATTGGGAAATGCCAGTAGGGGCCTCCTGCAGGCCCCAATACAAAATTTGGCTTTTCTGTAGTGCCTGATTTTATACATGCTATGATTCCCAAAAGAATTGGGACAAAGGCAACTGGGGGGTTTTCCCTTCCTGCATTTCCCATTTCCTAGTTAAGAAGAGGACCTGCATCCATAATGATTGGTACCAAAAGTTTTCAGGTGATATCCAGGATGTGATAACAGAAACTTCACTCAACAAATTTTCTAAATGAGAGGTTTTAACTCTTATATCCCTGGTCAGAAGCAAAGCTTTTAAGAGCTCTGAGTTGGGGATCCCTGATGGCAGAAGGGAAGTTTCCCATGGCAAGAGGACAATAGGCAGGGAAGATAGCATACATAAGCAACCATAAAAATTGTACTGGGTAATGTTTACAGCTGATAAACACATTATTTCATACAAGATAACTAAAAACATCAGTAGCTATCTTCTATACAAATGATAAAAAGGCTGAGAAAGTAATCAGAGAAACAACATACTTCACAGCAGCCACAAACAATATAAAATATATTATGATAACTCTAACCAAGTAAGTTAAAGACCTATATGACAAGAACTTCAAATCTTTGAAGATGGAAATTGGAGAAGATATCAGAAGATGGAAAGATCTCCCATGCTCATGGTTCTGTAACATTAACAAAGTTAAAATGACCATCTTACCAAAAACAATCTACAGATTAAACTCAATTCCCACCAAAACTCCAATAAAATTCTTTACAGGACTTGAAAGAATAATACTTAAATTCACCTGGAAAAACAAAAATTCAAGGACATCTAAAACAATACTGTACAGCAAAAGAACTTCCAGAGGTATCCCCATCCCTGATCTCAAGCTCTACTACAGAGCTATAGTAATAAAAACAGCATGGTAGTAGCATAAAAACAGACAGGTGGGTCAATGGAATTGAATTGACAATGCAAACATAAATCCACACACTTATGGATACCTGTTTTTTTTTTACAGAAAAAGCCAAAATTATACAAAAAAAGAAAGTATCTTCAACAAATGGTGCTGACATAACTGGAGGTCAGCAGGTAGAAGAATACAAATAGATCCATATCTATCACTCTGCACAAAACTCAAGTCTAAGTGGATCAAAGACCTCAACATAAATCCAGATACACTAAACTTGATTTAAAAAAAAGAAAGTGGGAAATAGTTTTGAATGAACTAGCAGAGGAGAAAACTTCCTGAATAGAACACCAGTAGCACAGACACTGAGATCAAGAATTAATAAATGGGACCTCATGAAGCTGAAACATTTTTCTAAGGCAAAGGACAATGTCAGTAGGACAGAATGGGAAAAAAACTTTACCAACCCCACATCTGACAGAGGCCTAATCTCAAAAATACATAAAGAACTCCAGAAAACTAGACATCATAAAACCAAACAAACCAAATAAAAAATGGAGTACAGACTTAAAAAGAATTCACAACAGAAGAATCTCAGATATCAGGGAAACACTTAAATGTTCAACATCCTTAGCCATCAGGGAAATGAAAGTCAAAATGATTCTGAGATTTCATCTTACACCTGTCAGATTGACTAATATCAAAACCATAAATAACAGCTTATTCTGGCGATGATGTAGAGCAAGGGGAACACTCTTCCATTGCTGGTGGGAATGCAATCTTGTACAGCCACTTTGGCAATCAACATGACAGTTTCTCAGAAAATTGGGAATCAATCTACCTCAAGACCCAGCTATACTACTCTTGGGCATATACCCAAAGGATACTCAATCATACCATAATGACAGTTGCTCAATTATGTTCATTGCATCTTTGTTTATATTAGTGAGAACATGGAAACAACCTAAATGCCTCTCAACCAAAGAATGGCTAAAGAAAATATGATACACCTGCAGAATGAAGTATTACTCAGCTGTTAAAAACAACAACATCATGAAATGTTCAGCAAATGAATCGAACTAGAAAAAAAAACATCCTGAGTGAGGTAACCCAAAAAAAGAAAGAGAAATATGGTATTCACTCCCTCACAAGTGGATATTAGTTGTAACTAAAGGACAACAATCCTACAATCCATAGACCCAGAGAGGCTAGGTAACAAGGATGTCCCAAAGGATGACACATTGGTATCCATGGTAAAGAGAAATAGAAGAGATTTCATGGATGCACTGGGGGTGGGTGGTGATTAGAACATGAGGGGTCAGGTTGAGGGTAGGTTGCAGGGGGAGAATATTGAAAGTGATTACTAGTCCTAGAAATCTAGCCAAATACACAGAGATAGTGAGATCATGTATCTTAGATTAACTACTAACACCACTTTACTTGGGGTGGTATATAATTCCAAATTGCCTTCTAAATCTTACCTTTATACCCACAGATAAATGTAGCCCTCACCCCTCATCAGAGAAACTTCTCTCTGCAGCAAATGAATGAAACAGAGGCCATGACAAGAACAAGTCATGCTGGAGAGATAAACAGAATGTCAGGAGCCAAAGCACAAAGGATAAATCTACAACATAACACAACTCCTGATGTTGGATTCAGGAAACATCACAGAAGAAACAGAAGTATTTTAAGAACCAGAGGACAAGAAATTCTACTATGGGATTGTGTCTCCTAAAAATGAAAAGGAAGCTATACCCATGACATTGCAACAGTATTGCTGCCTAAATAAGACCTGGGCAATGATGGTAAGGGGGAAATAGAACAGGGTTCCACCCCAGATAAGAACTATAGGCAACTAATGACTGCAGAGAGAAGGAAAATTTACCTGTCAAGAAATGAGACTGCCTAATTGGTTACTCAATACAAAGTGGTCAGCCCTGAGATAAAAAAGTGGACTCATCAGGTTATATTCATAAATACATGCATATTTATATGTAACAATAATAAAGAAAAAGAGACCATCAATTAGAGAGGATGTGGGGTATTACAAGAGAAGGAAGGATGAAATGATGTAATTATATTATTTAAAATAAACTAATATAAATACAAAATTATATTATTTAAAATAAACTAATATAAATACAAAATTATATTATTTAAAATAATATAAAAAATAAACATTTTGAGATTTCATCTTACCTCACTCAGAATTTATTTAGGTAGTTAGGTAAATATTTAGATAGATAGATCATGGTGTGGATGTAATGAAAGGGGTATATTTACATTTTGTGGGAGTACAACCTGGTGTAGCCGCCGTAGAAGTCAATGTGGAGGTTTCTCAAAAACATAAAAACAGAACTGCCATATGAGCTATGTTCAGAAATCTTGAATATGTACAGAAGAGATCGGATGTAGTTTTCAACTACTGCTCCAGAGTCTGCTGGCATGTCACCGTGTTTCCTGCCATGATGATAATGGCCTAAACCTCTGACACTGAAACAAGCCCCAGATTAAGTGCTTTCTCTTGTAATAGTCGCTTTAATCACGGTGTCTCTTTACATCACTAGAACACTGGCTAAGATAGTTAGGCTTTGGTTAAAGTCATATAGTTAAAATAAGGAATCAGTTGTAGGACAAATTTAACATACATACTATTTGACACTTTTTTTTTTATTTTCCCAACCTAATATTTTATTAATCATTTGAGAATGTCATACAACATACCTCAATCACACTTGCTTCTCATTCCTCCCAGGTCCACCCTCCCACCCTTGTGGCATCCTCCCCCAGAATAGAAAAAATACAATATAACAAGTCCAGTTGGTGTTACCCTTATACTCATTGGAGCATGGTCAAACTTGCAGTGGCCAGCCCCTTAAAAAGAAGTTCTTCCCCAACCCCTGCCTGAAGCCATCAACCGTGAAGAGCTACAGTTAAGTATTTTTATTACAACTTTCAAGGACTCTCCAATAAGATCCTGTCTGGATTTTCTTTTTGGGGGGAGGGTGGCACAGAAGCCTTCAATGTCTGTCTGAATTTCAGTTATGATTCTACAATTATTGATACCACTGTAAAAAGCTCCCTGCCAATAGAAGTCAGTGGCAGTACAGATCTCAGACTTCCACATGGTTTCCAGTAGCAGAATGGATCATAGACTTCTAAAGGGTTTCCAGGAGCAGCACAGATCATGGTCCACAAGATTTCTGGTTACAGCTTGGATAACTGACATCCATCTGGTCCACGACATCAACACAGTTCACCAACATAACATGTTTGTGGGAGACATCACAGATCACTATCAGGATGCCTTCTTGTGGCAGTACTAACCACAGACATTGACACAGTCTCCATCAGCATCTGGGTCGTGGATATTCAACTGGTCTTCAGCATGCAGCCCAGAGCATGAACATAAACAGTTTTTGGTGGCAGCAAGGACAAAGATGTCAACATGGTCTCCAGCACCAGGATGGCTTAATGATATCAAAATAGTTTCTGTTGGCAGCTCAGATCATTTATATTGACCTAATCCCCAGCAGCAGCACAGACTACAATCATCATGGTCATCATCATGGATTCAGGTGGCAACATGGACAATGGACATCCACAAGGTCTAAGATTCCAACAAAGACTATGGCCATAAACATGGTTATCAGTGGCAGCATGAATGAGTGACATCAACATAATTTCAGATGTTAAGTCAGATAATGGACATCCACATGGTCCAAACAGGGAACAAAGATCAGTGACATCAACAAGGCTGGTTTCCTGTGGCAGATCATATACATCAACTTAGTTTCAGGTGGCAGACAAATCACAGAAATCAACATTGTATACATTGCCAACATAGGATACTTACCTGAAGTGGGTCTCAGGTGGTAGTATGCACCACTGATTTCTGCATTGTCTCAGATGATAACAGACTACAGACAGCAGTATGGTTACAAGCAGAAGCAAGTTTCAGTAGCATCAACATGGTTGACAGCAACAGCAAAGATCAGTGACATCAACAAAGTTTCAGATGACAGGTCGAATCATGGATATCAGCAAGGTTAAGACAGGCAGCGAGAATCAGTCACATCAACATGGTTGCCTGTGTCAGTATAGATCATTGATATCAACTTAGTTTCAGGTGGCAGACAGATCATGGAAATCAATATTGTACACATGAGAGAAACAGGAAGCTTACTTGAACTGGGTCAAAGGCAGCAGTATGGACAAATGACTTCAACATTGTTTCTGATGACACTGTACATTGCAGACATCAATATGGTTACAGGTGTTAGCAAAGTTCAGTAACCTCAACATGGTTGACAGCTACAACATAGATCAGTAACATCAACAAAGTTTGGACGGTAGGTTGGATGATGAACATCAACATGGTTAGAAGATGCAGCAAAGAACAGTGACATCAACATGATTTCCTGCAGCGACATGCATCAAGAGTATTAAATTAGATCTGAATGGCATGTGGGATCAAGGAAATCAACATTATTTATATTGGCAGCACAGAATACTTACCTCAATGTGGTCTCAGGTGGAAGGACAGAACATGGATGTCAACATCTCATCCAGGGGCAATAAGGACTGCAGGCATCGCCATGGCTCCCTGAAGCAGTAGGGGTTGAATGGTAGGTGAGATCATGGGCAGCAACATAGCTAGCAGAGGCAGCAAGGTTCAGAGACATCAAAATGTTTGCCACTGGCAGTACAAATCAGTGATATTAACATAGCTTTGTGGGGGCAGATCAAATCCAAGGCAACAACATGGTTAACAAAGGCAGCACAGATGAGGGACAGCAGCATGGTTACTGGTAAAGTATGGAACAAGGACTTCAACATGGTCTCTGGTGGTAGCAAAGACAAAGACTACCAATGTAGCCTTCAGAATGAGTAGGATCATGGAAATGACATGGTGTTCAGTGGAAAGAGAGAATAGATGTGTCAACACAGTTACCAGTGGCAGCATAGCCTCTGCTGTCACATTGAGACAGGAACATCAACATGCTTACCAGAAGTAGAAAGGATCCATGACATCAACATAGTTTTGAATGGAGGGTTGGCTCATGGATATCAACATAGTTAAAACATTCAGCAAAGATTAGTGACATCAATGTGGTGGCCTGCAGAAGCATGGGTGATGAAGTACAACTTAGTTTTGGATAGTAGCTTAGATCAAAGAGAAGAACATACTTCACACTGGCAACAAAAAACTTTTACCTCAGCATGGATTCAGGAGTCAGAACAGAACATCGACATCAATATCATATCCCTGGGCACCAAGAACCACAGGCATCAACATGGCTTCCAGAAGAGTAGCGACAGCATGGTAGGTCAGATCATGGTAATTAACATGATAAACAAAAGAAGCAAGAATCAGTGGTATCAACATGGTTCCAGGGACAGAATGAATTACAGATATCAACTTAAGTTCCAATGGCAAATCAACTCATGGAAATCAATATTCTTCATGTTGGCAACACAGAAAACTTACCTCAGCATCGTCTCAGGTGGCAGGTCAGACCATATACATCAACATCTTATCCAGGAGCAAAACATACCATAAGGCATCAACATGGACTTCAAACCAATAGGAATAGCACAGAAAGGTTTATGAACATGACAAAGAGGACAGCAGGCATCAATGTCATCAACAAGGTTGTACGTGGTAGCATGTAAATATCAACAGTTTCAGATGGTAGCTGAGATCATGGCAATTAACATTCATCACGTTTGCAGCACAGAACTCTTGCATCAATAGGGTCTCAGGTAGCAAAATTTCTCCATGGATATGGACATCAATGTCATATCTACAGTAAGAAAGACCACAAGCATCAAAAAGGCTTCCAGAAATAGTAGGAAGAGCATGGTAGGTCATCCAATCATGGACATCAATTTGGTTAACAGAGGCACATGGGATAAATGGCATCAAAATGGTTTCAGGTGGCATCATGAATTATGGATTTCATCTTAAATTTGGATGGTGGGTTAAATCTTGCAAATTAACATTCTGCACGTTGGTAACACAGAACAATAATTTAATGCAGGCACAAGGGGAAAGATATTGGACATCAACAATGTATGTAGTGGTTAAGAAGGACCACAGGCATCTACATGGCTTCCAGAAGAAGCAGGAATAGCATGATGTCCTATGTTAGACATCAATTTGATTAACAAAGTAGGATCAATGGCATCAACATGGATGCAGGTGGCAGCATGAATCATAGATATCAACTTATTTTCAGACTGCACAATAAATCTTGAAAATTAACATTTTTCTCATTCACAATACCATGGCAGGAAAGATAGATATAAACTTCATATTGAGGAGCAAGAAGAACCACAGGCATTAACATGCCTCCCAGAAATAGTAGGAATACCATGGAATGTCTGATCATGGACATCAAAACCGTTAAGAGGGAGCAGGAAACAATGGCATCAACATGTTTATAGACAGCAGCATGAATTATGGATATGAACTTAGTTTTAGATGTTAGTTGAATTCTTGGAAATTTATTTTGTTCATGTTAGAATAACAGAAAGTTTATCTTAATATGGTCATATTTGACCACACAGGTCACCAATACCGAGACGTTATCCAGTGGTAACAAGGAGCATAGGAATCAACATGGCTTCCAGAAGGAATAAGAATAGCATGGAAGTTCTGATCATAGGCATCAACATGGTTAACAGAGACAAGTGGGATCAATAAAAAGACCATGGATTCAGATGATACCAAGAATTATGGATATAATATTAGTTTCCAAGATTAGTGAAATCTTGGAACTTAACATTTCAAAGGTTAAATCTTGGAACATAATATTCTTCATGTTGGTGAGAGAAAGTTTAATTTAACAAGGTCAAAGACAGAAGGAGAGATCACAAAAAACAATATGGTATCCACTGGTACAAATATGATGGGCATCATCATGGATTTCAAATGTACTAGGAATATCATAATTAGAATCATAAACAACAATATGTCCAACAGAGGCAGGAGGGATCAATGACTTCAAAATGTTTGGAGGTGGCACCATGCATTCTGTATATCAACTTAGTTTCAGTTGGTGGTTAAATTCTTGGAAATTAATGTTCTTCAATTGACAGCACAGAACACTTAACATTAATATTGTCACAGGTGGCAAGAGTTCAAGGAAATCTATATGGAATATACTGGCAAGAAGGACCACAGACATCCACATGGCTTCTAGTAATGCCAGAAGTACCATAAGATAATGGATCCTGGACATCCACATGTTTACCAGATGCAGCAGGGATAAATGAATTCAATTTATATGGAGGTAGCAGCAAGTATTCCAGATATCAACTTAGCTTCAGTTGGTATTTCAGTTCATGGAAATTTACATTCCTCATGTTGGCAAAAATATACACTTACCTTAATATGGCCATAAGGGGCCAGAGAGGTCATGGCAATCAAGATGTTATCCCATTAAAACAAGGACCACATGCATCAACATGACTTACAGAACCAATAGGAATGCCAGCAGGTCCTTTCATAGACATCAACAAGGTAAACAGAGGCAGCAGGGGTCAATGACATCAGCACGAGTGCAGGTGTAAACATGAATTACAGATACCAGCTAAGTTACCAAAGGTTCATTATATCTTAGAAATTACCATTCAATATGTTGCCAAAAAAGAACACCTACATTAACATGATCACCTGTATCAGGAGAGATCATGGAAACCAACATGGTGACAAGTTGTTTACCAAAACATGAGCATCAACACTACTACCAGAAGTAGTAGGAAAAGCATTATAGTTCTAAATATAGATATCCATATGGGGAACAGAAGTAGCAGAGATCAATTAAATCCACAAGGTTTCAGGTGGCAGCATGTTGAATGGATAGCCACATAGTTTACTATAGTAGTTGAGATCAGGGAAATTAACGTTTTTCATGATGGAAAGACATAACATGGTCTCAAGTAGCAGGAATGATGGACATCAACATCAGATCCATGGGCAAGAAAAGAACCCTGGCATCAACATGGCTTCCAGAAATAGTAGGAATAGCATGATATGTCTGTTCAAGGACATATACATGTCTAATAGATGCAGCAGGGATGAATGAATTCAATTTGTTTGGGGTGACAGCAAGTATTCCAGGTATCAACGTAGTTTCAGTTGGTATTTTTGTTCTTAGAAATTTACATTCTTTATGTTGGCAACACAACATTTACATTAATATGGTCATAAGGAGCCAGAGAGTTAATGGCAATCAACATGTTATCCCATGGTAACAGGGACCACATGAATCAACATGGCTTACAAAAACAATTGGAATGTTAGGCAGGTCATTTAATAGACATCATCAAGGTTAACAGAGGAAGCAGAGGTCAATGACATCATCACGGGTGCAGGTGGCAGCATGAAATACAGATATAAGCTAAGTTAACAAAGGTTCATTAAATCTTGGGAATTACCATTCTATGTACTGCCAAAAAGGAACACTTACCTTAACATGATAACTTGTAGCAGGAGAGATACTGGAAATCAACCTGTTCTCCAGTGGAAAGATAATGAGCATCAACATTGGTTCCAGAAGGAGTAGGAATAGCACTGGAGTTCAAATCATAGATATGCATATGTTTAAGAGACTCAGCTGGGATTAAAGACCTCAACTTGTTCAGAGGTAGCAGCATGTATTCAGGATATTAACCCAGTTTCTGTTAGTATTTCAATTTTTGGAAATTACATTATTCATATTGGCAACACAGAACACTGACAAAAATAAAGTGATAAGGGGATGGAGAATTCAAAGCAATCAAGGTGCTATCCCATGGTAATAATGACCACATGCATCAACATGGCTTACAAAACCTATTGGAATGCATTGGAGGTGCATTCACAGACATCAACAAGATTAACAGTGGCAATGGAGGTCAATGACATCAGCATGGTGTGCTGTTATTGTATTCCCCAAAATATTGTACACCCTAATAAAGTTATCTGGGGTCAGAGACAAAACAGCTACTAGATAAAAGGCTAGAAAATGGTGGCACTCACACTTTAATCCTAGCATTTCAAAAGCAGAAATCCCTCTGGATCTCTGAAAGTTCAAGGCCATATTGGAAACAGCCAGGCAGGGTGACTCACGCCTTTAATCCCAGAAAGCGAATATTTAATCCCAAGGTGTGATGGTAGAAAGGAAAGATATATGATGTGTGAAGACCAGAAACTAGAAGCATTTCGCTGGTTAAGCATTTGGATGGTTAAGCATTTGGCTAGTTAAGATTTTAGGTTTTGGGCAGCACAGTTCAGCTGAGAGCCATTCGGATATGAGGACACAGAGGATTCCAGTCAGAAGAAACAAGATCAGCTGAGAAATTGGCCAGGTGAGGTTAGCTGTGGCTTGTTCTGTCTCTCTGATCTTCCAGTGTTCAAACCAATACTTGGCTCAGGTTTGATTTTATTAATAAGAACTTTTAAGATTCATGCTATAGCATGGTAGGAGGTGGCAGCATGAATTAGGGATATCTGCTTAGTTACCAATGCTTGTTAAATCTTGGATATTACCATTCTACACATTGCCAAAAATAAACCCTTGCCTTTATATGGCCATAAGGGTCTAAAGAATTTATGGTAATCAAGATGTTAACCCATGGTATAAAGGACCACCTGCATCACCATGGCTTACAGAACCAATAGGAATGCAGTGGAGCTCCATTCATTAATATCAGCAGGGTTTGCAAAGGCGCAGTGATCAATGACATCAGCATGACTGCAGGTGGCAGCATGAATTATGTGTATCAACTTATGTACCGAAAGTTGGTTTAATCATGGAAATTATCATTCTATACATTGGCAAAAAGTAACCCTTACATTAACATCATCACCTATAGCAGCAGAGATCATGAAAATCAACATGGTGTCCAGTGGTTTATAAGACCATGAGCATCAACACAGCGACCAAAAGTAGTAGGAAGAGCATTATAGTTCAAAATATAGATATCCATATGGGTACAGATGTAGCAGGGATCAATTAAATCCACAAGGTTTCAGGTGGCAGCATGTTGAATGGATAGCCACATAGCTTACTACAGTAGTTGAGATCAGGGAAATTAACTTTTTTCATGATGGAATGACATAACATGGTCTCAAGTAGCAGGAATGATGGACATCAACATCAGAATGATGGACAAGAAAACAACTCTGGGATCAACATGCTTCCAGAAATACTAGGAATAGCATGATATGTCTGCTGATGGACATCCAGATGTTTAACAGATGCAAAAGGGAAGAATGACTTCAATTTGGTTGGAGGTGACAACAAGTATTCCAGATGTCAACTTAGTTTCAGGTGGTATTTTTTGTTCTTGGAAATTTACATCTTTATGTTGGCAATACAAAACATATACATCAATATGGTCATAAGGGTCCAGAGAAGTCATGGCAATCAAGATGTTATGCCACGGTAACAAGGACCATATGCATCCACATGGCTTACAGATACAAGAGGAATTCCTATCAGGTCCTTTCACAGAAATCAACAAGGTTAACTGAGGCAGCAACAGTCAATGACATCAGCGTGGGTGCAGGTGGCAGAATGAATTACAGATATTAGCTAAGTTAACAAAAGTTCATTAAATCTCAGAAATTACCATTCTATATATTGCCAAAAGCAAACTTACCTTAATATGGTCACTTGTAGCAGGAGAGATCATGGAAATCACCATGGTGTCCAGTGGTAAGAAGATCATGAGCATCAACATTGGTTCTAGGAGGAGTAGAAATAGCATTGTAGTTCCAATCATGGACATACACATGTTTAAAAGACTCAGCTGGGATTAATGACCTCAACTTGTTTAGAGGTAGCAGCATGTATTCAGGATATTAACTTAGTTTCTGTTAGTATTTCAATTCTTGCAAATACATTCTTCATATTGCCAACAAACAACTCTTACATAAATAAGGTGATAAGGTGATGGAGAATTCATAGCAATCAAGGTGTTAGCCCATGGTAACAAGGAGCACATGCTTATAGAACTAATAGGAATGCATGGGAGCTCCATTCACTAATATCAGCAGGGTTAGCAAATGCAACAGTGATCAATGACATCAGCATGGATGCAGGTGGCAGCATGAATAGTGTGTATCAACTTAGTTACGAAAAGTTAGTTAAATCTTGGAAATTATCATTCTATACATTGACAACAACCAACACTTACCTTAAGGTGGTGAACTCTAGCAGGAGAGATCATAGCAATCAACATGGTGCCCAGTATAAGAAGATAATGAGCATCAACATTGCTTCCAGAAGTAGTAGGAATGGTATTGTGCCTCCACCATGGACATCCTCATGGTTAACAGAAGCAGTAGGGATGTATTATATCCACAGTGTTTCAGGTGGCAAAAGTACAATGGAGAGCCACACAGTTTTCTTTGTTAGTTGAGATCAGAGAAATTAACTTTCTTCATGATGGAAAGACATAACACTTGTACCAATATTGTGTCAGGTAGGAGGACAGATAGACATCAACATCAGATCCATGGGCAAGAAAGAGCCCTGGCATCAATGTGGCTTCCAGAAATAGTAGGAATAGCATGGTATGTCTGCTCATGGACATCCGCATGTTTAACAGATGCAGCAGTGATGAATTAATTCATTTTGTTTGGAGGTGACAGCAAGTATTCCAGGTATCAACTTAGTTTCAGTTTGTATTATTGTTCTTGTAAATTTACATTCTTTATGTTGGCAACACAGAATACTTACATTAATATGGTCATAAGGGGCCAGAGTGGTCATGGCAATCAAGAAGATATCCCACAGTTACAAGGACCATATGCATCCATATGGCTTACAGAAACAATAGGAATTCCTGTCACGCCCTTTCATAGACATCAACAAGGTTAACAAAGGCAGCAGTGGTCAATGACATCAGCATGGGTGCAGGTAGCAGCATGAATTACAGATATTAACTAAGTTAACAAAGGTTCACTAAATCTTGGGAATTACCATTCTATATATTGCCAAAAAGGGACATTTACTTTATGTGGTCACTTGTAGCAGGAGAGATCATGGAAGTCACCATGGTGTCCAGTGGTAAGAAGATCATGAGCATCAACATTGCTTCCAGAAGGAGTAGGAATAGCATTGTAGTTCCAATCATGGACATGCACATGTTTAAGAGACTCAGCTGGGACTAATGAACTCAACTTGTTTAGAGGTAGCAGCATGTATTCAGGATATTAATTTAGTTTCTGTTAGTATTTCAATTCTTGGAAATTACATTCTTCATATTGCCAACACAGAACACTTATATTAGTAAGGTCATAAGGGGATGGAGATTTCATAGCAATCAAGGTGTTATCCCATGGTAACAAGGACCACATGCATCAACAGGGCTTATACAACCAATAAGAATGCATGAGATCTTCATTCATTAATATCAAAGGCTTTAGTGATCAATGGCATAAGCTTGGTTGCAGGTGGCAATATGAATTATGTGTATCAAGTTAGTTACCAAAAGTTCGTTAAATCTTGAAAATTACCATTCTATACATTGGCAACAAGAAACACTTACCTTAAGGTGGTGAACTCTAGCAGGAGAGATCATAGCAATCAACATGGTGCCCAGTATAAGAAGATAATGAGCATCAACATTGCTTCCAGAAGTAGTAGGAATGGTATTGTGCCTCCAGCATGGACATCCACATGGTTAACAGAAGCAGTAGGGATGTATTATATCCACAGTGTTTCAGGTGGCAAAAAGTACAATGGAGAGCCACACAGATTTCTTTGTTAGTTGAGATCAGAGAAATTAACTTTCGTTATGATGGAAAGACAGAACACTTGCACCAACGTGGTGTCAGGTAGGAGGACAGATAGACATCAACATCAGACTCATGGGCAAGAAAGAACCCTGGAATCAATGTGGCTTCCAGACATAGTAGGAATAGCATTGTAAGTCTGCTCATGGACATTCACATTTTTAACAGATGGAGCAGGGATGAATTAATTCAATTTTTGGAGGTGACAGCAAATATTCCAGATATCACCTTAGTTTCACTTGGTATTTCAATTCTTGGAAATTTACATATTTTATGATGGCAACACAGAACACTTCCATCAATTTGATCATAATGGGCCAGAGAGGTCATGACAATCAAAATGTTATCCCATGGTAACAAGGACCACATTCATCAACATGGCTTACAGAAAAAAACGGAATGCATTGCAGGTGAATTCATAGACATCAACAGGGTTAACATTTGCAAAGGGGATCAATGACGTCAGCATGGTTGGAGGTGGCAGCATGAATTATGGGTATCTGCTTAGTTACAAATGCTTGTTAAATCTTGGATATTACCATTCTACACATTGCCCAAAAGGAACACTTGTCTTAATATGGCCAAAATGGGCTGGAGAATTTATGGTAATCAAGATGTTAACCCATGGTATAAAGGACCACCTGCATCAACATGGCTTAGAGAACCAATAGAAATACAGGGGAGCTCCATTCATTAATATCAGCAGGGTTTGCAAGGGCAGCAGTGATCAATGACATCAGCATGGCTGCAGGTGGGAGGATACATTATGTGTATTAACTTAGTTACCAAAAGTTGGTTAAGTCTTGGAAATTACCATTCTATACATTGGCAACAAGGAAAGTCTACATTATCATAATCACCTGCAGAAACAGAGATCATGGAAATCAACATGGTGTCCAGATGTTTACAAGACCTTGAGCATCAACACTGCTACCAGAAGTAGTGGGAAAAGCATTATAGTTCCAATCATGGACATCAATATGGGTAATGGAAGCAGCAGGAATCAATTAAATCCACAAGATTTCAGGTGGTAGCATTCTGAATGGATAGCCACATAGTTTACTTTGGTATTTGAGATCAGGGAAATTAACATTCTTCATGTTGGAAAGACAGATATCTGGCATCAATATGGTCTCAGGTAGCAGGACAGGTAGACATCAACATCAGATCCATGGGCAAGAAAGAACCCTGGCATCAATGTTCCTCCAGAAATAGTAGGAGCTACATGATATATCCACTCATGGACATCCACGTGTTTAACAGATGCAGCAGGGATAAATGAATTCAATTTGTTTGGAGGTGACAGCAAGTATTCTGGATATCAACTTAGTTTTAGTTTGTATTTCAGTTCTTTGATATTTATATTCTTTATGTTGGCAACACAGAACATTTACATTAATATGGTCATAAGGTGCCAGAGAGCTCATGGAAATGAAGACGTCATCCAATTGTAACAATGACCACATGCATCAACATGGCTTACAGAACCAATAGGAACGCATGGCATTTCCTTTCATAGACAACAGGGTTAACAGAGGAAGCAGCGGTAAATGACAGCATCATGGTTCCAGGTGGCAGCATGAATTACAGATATTAGCTAAGTTAACAAAGGTTCATGAAATCTCAGAAATTACCATTCTATATATTGCCAAAAAGGGACACTTACCTTAATATTGTCACTTGTAGCAGGAGAGATCATGGAAATCACCATGGTGTCCAGTCTTTTTTTTTTTTTTTTTTTTTTTTGGTTTTTCGAGACAGGGTTTCTCTGTGTAGCTTTGCGCCTTTCCTGGAACTCACTTGGTAGCCCAGGCTGGCCTTGAACTCACAGAGATCCGCCTGGCTCTGCCTCCCGAGTGCTGGGATTAAAGGCGTGCGCCACCACCGCCCGGCTGGTGTCCAGTCTTAAGAAGATCATGAGCATCAACATTGGTTCCAGGAGGAGTAGGAATAGCAATGAATTTCCAATCATGGACATGCACATGTTTAAGAGACTCAGCTGGTATTAAAGACCTCAACTTATTTAAAGGTAACAGCATGTCTTTAGGATATTATGTTAGTTTCTATTGGTATTTCAATTCTTGAAAATTACATTATTCATATTGGCAATACAGAACACTTACATTAATAAGGTCATAAGAGGATGGAGAATTCAACGCCATTAAGGTGTTATCCCATGGTAACAAGGACCATATGCATCATCATAGCTTACAGAACCAATGCTTACATAGGAATGCATGGGAGCTACATTCATTAATATCAAGAGGGTTTGCAAAGGCATCGTGATCAATGACATCAGCATGGCTGCAGGTGGCAGTATGAAATATGTGTATCAACTTAGTTACCAAAAGTTAGTTAAATCTTGGAAATTACCATTCTATATATTGGCGACAACAAACACTTGTCTTAAGGTGGTGACTTGTAGCAGGAGAGATCATAGAAATAAACCTGGTGCCAAGTGGTAAGAAGATAATGAGCATCAACATTGCTTGCAGAAGTAATAAGAATGGCATTGTGCCTCTAATCATGGACATCCATATGGTTAACAGAAGCAGTAGGGATGCATTAAATCCACAGTGTTTCAGGTGGCAGAATGTAGGATGAATAGCTACACAGTTTACTTTGTTAGTTATGATCAGAGAAATTAACTTTCTTCATGATGGAAAGACAGAACTCTTGTACCAACATGGTCTCAGGTAGCAGGACAGATAGACACCAACATCAGATCCATGGACAAGGAAGAATGCTGGCATCAATTTGGTTTCCAGAAATAGGAGGAATAGCATGGTATGTCCGCTCATGGACATCCACATTTTTAACAGATGCAGAAAGGATGAATGAATTCAATTAGTTTGTTGGTGATAGCAAATATTCCAGATATCAACTTGGTTTCATGTAGTATTTCAATTCTTGGAAATTCACATTCTTTATGTTGGCAACACAGAACACTTCTATCAATATAGTCATGAGGGGCCAGAGAGGTCATGGCAATCAAAATGTTATCTCATGGTAACAAGGACCACATGCATCAACATGGCTTACAGAAACAAGAGGAATGCATTGGAGGTGCATTCATAGACATCAACTGGGTTAACAGTGACAACAGGGGTCAATGACATCAGGATGGTTGGAAGTTGCAGCATAAATTATGGATATCTGCTTAGTGACCCATGCTTGATAAATCTTGAAAAATTCCATTCCACATATTGCCAAAAAGAAACACTTGCCTTTATATGGCCATAAGGGGCTAAAGAATTTATGGCAAACAAGGTGTTAACCCATGGTATAAAGGACCACCTGTATGAACATGGCTTACAGAACCAATAGGAAAGCATCAGAGCTCCATTCATTAATATCGTCAGGGTTTGCAAAGGCAGCAGTGATCAATGACTTTAGCATGGCTGCAGGTAGCAGCATGAATTATGTGTATCAACTTTATTTACCAAGAGTTGGTTAAATCTTGGAAAATACCATTCTATACATTGGCAACAAGGATCACTTACATTAACATCATCACTTCTCCCAACAGAGATCATGGAAAACAACATGGTGTCCAGTGGTTTACAATAACATGAGCATCAGCACTGCTACCCAAAGTAGTAGGAAAAGCATTGCAGTTCCAATTATGGGCATCCATATGGATAACAGAAGAAGCAGGGATCAATTAAATCCACAAGGTATCAGGTGGCTGCACGTATAATGGATCGCCACATAGTTTACTATGGTAGATGAGATCAGAGAAATTAACAATCTTCATGATGGAAAGATAGAACTCTTGCATCAACATGGTCTCAGGTAGCAGGACAGATAGACATCAACATTAGATCCATGGGCAAGAAAGAGCCCTGGCATCAATGTGGCTTCCAGAAATAGTAGGAATAGCATGGTATGTCTGCTCATGGACATCCGCATGTTTAACAGATGCAGCAGTGATGAATTAATTCATTTTGTTTGGAGGTGACAGCAAGTATTCCAGGTATCAACTTAGTTTCAGTTTGTATTATTGTTCTTGTAAATTTACATTCTTTATGTTGGCAACACAGAATACTTACATTAATATGGTCATAAGGGGCCAGAGTGGTCATGGCAATCAAGAAGATATCCCACAGTTACAAGGACCATATGCATCCATATGGCTTACAGAAACAATAGGAATTCCTGTCACGCCCTTTCATAGACATCAACAAGGTTAACAAAGGCAGCAGTGGTCAATGACATCAGCATGGGTGCAGGTAGCAGCATGAATTACAGATATTAGCTAAGTTAACAAAGGTTCATTAAATCTTGGGAATTACCATTCTATATATTGCCAAAAAGGGACACTTACTTTATGTGGTCACTTGTAGCAGGAGAGATCATGGAAGTCACCATGGTGTCCAGTGGTAAGAAGATCATGAGCATCAACATTGCTTCCAGAAGGAGTAGGAATAGCATTGTAGTTCCAATCATGGACATGCACATGTTTAAGAGACTCAGCTGGGACTAATGAACTCAACTTGTTTAGAGGTAGCAGCATGTATTTAGGATATTAATTTAGTTTCTGTTAGTATTTCAATTCTTGGAAATTACATTCTTCATATTGCCAACACAGAACACTTATATTAGTAAGGTCATAAGGGGATGGAGATTTCATAGCAATCAAGGTGTTATCCCATGGTAACAAGGACCACATGCATCAACAGGGCTTATACAACCAATAAGAATGCATGAGATCTTCATTCATTAATATCAAAGGCTTTAGTGATCAATGGCATAAGCTTGGTTGCAGGTGGCAATATGAATTATGTGTATCAAGTTAGTTACCAAAAGTTCGTTAAATCTTGAAAATTACCATTCTATACATTGGCAACAAGAAACACTTACCTTAAGGTGGTGACTTGTAGCAGGAGAGATCATAAATTCAACATGGTGCCCAGTAGTAAGAAGATAATTAGCATCAACATTGCTTCTAGAAATACTAATGTCATTGTGCTTCCAATCATGGACATCCATATGGGTAACAGAAGCAGGGATCAATTATATCCACATGTTTTTAGGTGGCAGCATGTCGAGTGGATAGCCACATAGTTTACTATGGCATTTGAGATCAGGGAAATTAACATTCTTCATGTTGGAAAGACAGAACATGGTCTCAGGTAGCAGGACAGATGGACATCACCATCAGATCCATGAGCAAGAAAGAACCCTGGCATCAACATGGTTTCCAGAAATAGCAGAAATAGCATGGTATGTCTGCTTATGGACATCCACATGTTTAAAAGAGGCAGCAGGGATAAATGAATTTAATTTGTTTGGAGGTGACAGCAAGTATTCCGGATATCAACTTAGTTTCAGTTGGTATTTCAGTTCTTGGAAATTTACATTCTTTTTACATTCTTTATGTTTGGCAACACAGAATACTTACATTAATACGATCATAAGGGGCCAGAGAACTCATGGCAATCAAAATGTTATCCCTTGGTAACAAGGACCACATGCACCAGCACGGCTTACAGAACCAATAGGAATGCATGGGCGGTGCTTTCATAGACATCAACAGGGTTAACAGAGGCAACAGGTATCAATGACATCAGCATGAGTATCGGGGACTATGGGGATCCAGCCCCTAGATGGTCCCCTCCCAGGGTCCGGCAAGAATCTACAACCAGCTGATAATCAATATTTGATGAAGGAAATTAATCTATGTACATGAAAGTCCTTAGTTCATACACTTTATTGTTCTGTGATAGTTCTCTCTCTACACAGCTTCTATTCTGCTCTCATGTCTAGCTCCTTTCTTGCCTGATTTCTCTATATTAATCTACTGTCCCCTCTAGGTTCTATCTTAATTCCTTCATCTAGTTCTGTCCTTCTAGGTTCTCATCTATCTAGGTCTTTCCCCTATCAGCTCCTCTCCTGTCTCCTTCTCTCTCATCTGGCTCTTCCTCATCTTGTTCTTTCCCATCTGGCTCTTCCTCATCTTCCATCTCGTTCCTCTAGTCCTCTCTTTTAGCCCTTCAATCTAGTTCTTCCCCATCTCAGTTTGTTCCTCTCAAGTTCTTACCCATCTAGTTCTTCCATTCTCTTTTCTCTTCTCTCTTGTGCCCTGGAAGTCCCGGTATATAAAAGGGAGGGTCCGAGCTAAACTGTGTAAAGCTATTACTTAACGTCCACCTCTCCTAGGTGGTGTCTCCTTGTGGAATTTACCTTAAGTCAGGAGACTTGTATGTGGGCTGTTATCACTGTTAGTCCTCGGAAATTGGTCGACCACCTGGGCGGTGTCTCCTTGTGGAATTTACCTTAAGTCAGGAGACTCGCCTGTGGGTGGTTATCACTGTTAGTCCTCAGAAGTTGGGTAACCACCTGGGTAGTGTCTCCTTTAGTCCTTGAAAATGGCTAGGGGAGATTACTGATTCCAGAGAAAGCCTTTCCTGAGGCTGTTCTCCAAATACCTGGAATGTGTATGTCTAGAGAGTGATCAGTGCACATTGTTAGCCCTTCTTAGGGAAAAATCAATTGGGAAAACTATGAAGGCACACATGACTTTTATAACAGAATACAGCTGATATATAACAAGCCAAGTAACACCAAAAACTCCTTGGGATTTGGCTTCCTCTGGAGGAATTTCCTGATTCCTCCATGTAGTGACTTTGCCATAACCAGCTGAGTTCTTATGATATATTCCTGCGGCCTTCGGCACATGGGGACCATTGGCAGCATGAATTGTGCATATCAACTTAAGTTACCAATGGTTGGTTACATCTTGTAAAATAACATTCTACACATTAGCAAACAAGGAACACTTACCATGTCACTCATTGCAGGAGAGATCAGGGAAATTAACATGGTATCCAGTGGTAAGAATATCATGAGCATCAACATTGCTTCCAGAATTAGTAGGAATAGTATTGTAGTTCCAATCATGGACATCCATATGGTTAACAGAGGCAGCAGGAGTCAATTAAATCTGGAATAATTTCTCTAAATTATAATATATCCCCCTGAGAATGACAAGATATTTATCTTTATGGATATATTTCAGAACAAATACAAAGAATATTCATGTAATTCTGGCAAGCACAATAAGAGTCTTATGAAATCTTTTCACACTTCATGTCTCATTCAAAAATTATAATGCAAAGAGAAAAATAAATGAAGGGTTTATTTTTAATAACTAAAATATTTCAGAAGCAAAATAACCTGATGTTCTTGCCTTATCAAGATGTGCAAGAAATTTCTTGTATGAAAGTGCATTACTTTTATTATAGTTCACACTTTTTAACATTGTTATTACATTTGGGATACTGTTATAAATAGTTAATGACATAAAATTTTAATTCTCAAATAACTAGTTTAAACAAGGTAATTATTGGAAAGATGAGAATCTTGAGTTATTCAAGTTAGGGAAATTTTCTCAAATGTTTATTGTGATGAGATTCATTTACATGACTAATTCTATGGTTTGGGCAATCACAGAATCTCACACAAATCACAGATATCCATATATTTTTTATACAATAGAAATACTGTCCCTTCTTCATAGAATTGTTCTGAAAAATTAACTAGAATATAAACATAAGGCATACTTTATAGTACCTAGTGTGACGGTCATTATTAAATACGAGGCAAGGCACTCGGCACACCTATGAGATATTGTCTAAATCAAGATTAATCATAGACTGTCTTTGAGGGAATAACTTGATTATGTTACTTGATACAAGACAAGCCAACTTAACTTTGTTGAGACGAAGAAAGCAGTGAGATAAAAGGGACCATTGCAGGGTTAGTGGTGAGAGAGCAATAGAAGTCAATATCAGGTTATGTGTTATCAGAAGGAGGACACGGACTAGACAGAGGCATGGAGGGAGGTAAATACAAAAGGGGGGTCAAATAACAGTAAGGATGTCTCAAAGAGTCGTAAGACATCACACTGTTAAGTGGCTACATAAATACCTCCAATATATTTACATATTAAAGCCAATGTGTAAAATGATGTCTTTTTATTTTACCTTATGTAACAATTATTTCTATTTTGCTTCAAATAATAGGATTACAATGTGATCTGCTGCCAAAGTAATCTTCTGTGATGAAACTTGAGAGATGCTTTATATATAATATAATGATAAATCTTTAGGGGTTTTGTTGATACTAGATCCTCTTAGCTGAATAATAATAATAGTAGGTCCTCATCCAGGGCCTTTGATCTATATTTTATGTTCATGGCCCTGTAAATTGTACGAGATATGAGCTCTGTTGTGGAGATTTAGCTCAAAATCAAACCACAAAGTCATTGGTCTCTCCCAGAACATTCATGCCACTATTTGTCTCTAGAAAATGTCTTGCCATGTTAGTCATTATTGTAGGTCACAAGGTTCTCATCTAGGTGAGATGGATGATTACATCCCATAGTATTGAAGCTTCATCCCTACTGGCTTGCTTTCATAGTGATGGCCTAAAAATCAAAAGAGGTAATATTCTACTTTGGAAGACCATATTTACAATTAGGCAATCTCAATTAGTACAACATAAATACTAAGAAATGGTAATATGCATCATATAATATGTAATAAAACAAATTGAAATGAATTAAAGTTATAACAATATGACTATACAGTATATGTTGACACAAACTGCTGGATTGTCATTTTCGGGGGGAAAACAGGGACTTGTTGTGGGTAGCTGTTCCAGCTTTTCCCTGGAAGTACTACCTCCATTGAGGCTTCCTGTAACTGTCACTCCTATGAGGTGGGGCTGAAACAGGACCCCTTAAGGCCCGAGATCCAGATGTACCAGCTCTCTTGGTTCCTGGATCCTGGATGATGGAGGTAGACCAAGCAGAGTTCTCCAGAGAACACCGCTGGACTGCACTACACCTTTCCTGGACCCGGTAACCTATCCCTTTACTTGTAATTTACCCCACAAAATAAACCTCCCTTTTAACTATGTGGAGTTGCCTTAATACCTCCACCAATAGGGGCTAGAGGGATTGCTCAGTGGTTAAGAGCACTTGCAGGGCTTCCAGAGTCTCCACAATCTCAGCACCCATTATCAGGTAGTTCACAACCTCCTCCGGTAACTCTAGCCCAGAGGAAAGGACAGCCTCTTCTCAACCCCTGGAGAACTGCACACATGTGCTATAAGCACATGCACATGATGATTTTAAAAATCCTAAATAACAGGGAATGTTAATTTGAGTGATAAAAGGGAGCTTCTAAAATACCTTATTTCATTGAAGTAAATGTCCCAGAAAAAAGCCAAATTTATATCAAAGGTTTCACAGACTATTATAATTTTTACACTTCCTTGATTTTAGACCATTAGGATGTTGAAGGCTTGAAGTCCAGATTCTCTGAGACTATAATTAGTCCCCTTAATAACTGTTTATCATCTACCTTTGTATCTGACCCTACTACATCCTTTTGATGGTCAGGTAAACATTTGGAATGCATGGAATCTGTAGGGAAAAGGAGCCAGGCAAAGAAACCCACCAGAGTTAGTGAAAGAAACCAACCCTGGCCCTGAAACCAGAGTTAATGAAAGAAACACACCCTGGAACTGAGTCCTGAGCCAGTGAAGGAAATATGCCCTGGCCCTAAAACTAGAGCCAAAAGGCTAAAAAGGGCCAGTGAAAGAAAGAGTTTGGCCCTGAAATCACAACCAACTCTGCCCCTGACCAACAAAACTAATCAATCCCTGAGCAGGAAAACTAACCAATCCCTGAGTAGATAATCTTCTCCCTGGAGAAACTGCACCCCTAAGAAGCCCTATGTAAATCCCTCTGCATGTTCAGTTGTTGACTGTGCTTACCCACCCTGGCAGAGGCAGCCACTCTCCTGGACTCCTCCTTCCCAAATAAATCTCTTTCTCAAAAGAGTCTTGGGTGAAGATCTTCATTTCCCAGTGCAGAATAAAAGAACCTTGCTGAGATGTACCTTAGGGGGACTGAGCAGAAAAAAACCTTGCTGAGACATTCCATCAGGGGGAGCTGAGCCAGGCTGAGCAGAAAAAAAAGTAACACCTTCTTCCCTGAGCTGCAGGAGATTGCTACATTTCTGCAGCGGTTATCTCTTTAGCAGAGTGTAGCAGAAGCAGCAACATCTTGGGCCAGAGAGAAGAAGCAGAGCTCTGATGGGAAGCCCCTTTAGGAGTGGAGGGTGGAGCAAAGCTCATCTGTACTGGTTCTAGGAGAAGAGCAGTATTGCTATATTCTGCAGGGTGACCATCTCTCACTGCACCCCATGGTCAGGTATCGCCTGAATTCCCCACAAGTCAGGATACCTTCCCCCCAGGCCTGAGCTGTCCTCTTTCGGCTCTAGCCTCTGAGTTGTCCTGTTGCAGCTCTACGTAGAGGCTGGCTTCCAGACAGTCAGGATACCTTTCCCTCCAGAGCGGAGCTGTCCTATTGTGGCTCCAGCCTCCAGAGCTGTCCTGTTGTGGCTCTACCCTCCAGAGCTATCCTCTTGTGGCTCTAGGTATAGCCTGGCTTCCCATTTCCAATAAGTCAGGATACCATTCCCTCCAGAGCTGTAACACTCACAAAATCTATATATTACTAGCTTCTACTACCACAAATGTTAAGAATGTTATCAGATATTATATAAAGCCTACAGCCAATTCCATTCCCCCACCTCACTTAATAACTTTGTTATATACCCTCCTCTGATAGCCCATAATGTCTCTCAGTCAATGCATTTAGTAATATCTTTGTCCTATGACAATAAAAATTCTATATGTCACTAACATTAAGAATGCTTGAAAAGACCTGGGCGGTGGTGGCGCATGCCTTTAATCCCAGCACTGGGAAGGCAGAGGCATGAGGATCTCTGTGAGTTCGAGACCATCCTGCCCTACAGAGTGAGTTCCAGGAAAGAAGCAAAGCTACATGGAGAAACCCTGTCTCAAAAAAAAACAGCAAAAAAAAAAAAATGCTTGAAAATGCAATGTATTATTTCAAAAGATTTTTATTAGACTTACCATACAGGTGAGGAAAATGCTTCTTTTACAATCCATAACTAGGTATGAATACCTCATTTTCCATTGTTAGTTAGGTGCGTCCTAAAGACTAGCTAAAAAATACAAACTACTGGCATTGTTCTTACTAGCCCACCAAAACTTGATGGTGAATAAAACCCATTGCTGAAGACACCACACATTTTGATCACAGGGAGTGAAAAAAATCCAGCTGCTATAGACCTGAAATCTTTTTCCCTGATGGATAGCTTTCATAGAGCCAGAAGGTGCTGCTCCTGTTGCTGGCGAAAAGTCCTCGGCAACCTCACCCAATTTTGAATTCTGCAAACTAAAATAATGCCTGACCTGATGAGACATGCTCATTGGTACAATAATAATATGAAGTTACAAATAAGTGTAGCTCTTACCCATCATAAATAAACTTCACTTTGTAACAGAGACCATTACAGAGAACCACAACCAATCAAATTGCAGGAAATGAGTGATCATAGAATACTCAGACCCCAATTGTTACATATAAAATGCAATACTTGGAACAAAGGTCCAAGGAACATCCCAGAAGAGAGAAAGAAAGATTTGAAGAGCCAGGGGAATAAGAAGTTTGCTATGAGATTATGTCTCCTAGAAATGTTGCACAAGATATATCATGAAGTCTCAAAAACACGGCTGCTTAAACAAGACCAGAACAAGGACAACACCAAGACACATGCTAACATGGAGGAAGCAACCTCTCATGGGGCCCTGAGCATAAACAAAGAACCACAGAAAACTTGAAATGCTGAGAGTGGGAGAAATAATCAGAAGAGTCTCCTCAATTATCTATCCAGTACCACATGCTCAGTCCTGAAATCAGATACATACAAATAACATTCTATGTACTGAGCAGGATGTATTTATATATTTAGGAAAATACACACATACACACATACACACACACACACACACACATACACACACACACACACACATACACACACACAAAGAGAAAGAGGCCACGAATTTGAGAGAAAGTAAAGTTGAGGGTACCTAGGAGGTGTGGAAGGCAGAACAGGGAAGGAGGAAAATTAAGCAGCTATAATTTTAATTCCAAAAAATAAAAATATATAAAAAAGAAAGTAACATCTTCAGTTTTTTTTTTTTCAAAAACTGATCAAAACACACTTAAGCATACCCTTCTAGACTTTTTGCCTTCAAATTATATTGGCTGATATTTTCTTACCTGAGCTTTCTTTACATAATTTGAAGTATTTTTAAAATGTATGTGGCTTTTAAGCAACAGCTGAGTTAGGGTTTGTATGTGTCACAGGCATACATTCACACACAGCTTCTATTAATATTTTTTCAAGACCATAAGAACTAGAGTTTCAGAGTGATAGGGACTAAAGTTGAGCCGTCACCATTGTGTTTACTTTTAAGACCAAACATATTGTTGACCATCACTGATTCTATATGGTTCTTCCAAGCCTGGATAAAGAAAACATTTTGTCCTGAAAAATTAATATAAATTTTCAAAATTACACCTATGAAGTAGCAAGGAAAATGATTTTATGTTGTGGGGGTCACCACAACATGCAGAACTGTATTAAAGGGTCACAGCATTAGGAAGGTTGAGAATCACTGTTACAGATGATTAAAAAAATAAGCTATCAGATGGACAGTTTATACCAGGTGAATTGACAGTAATAGTCCTCTGAAAATAGTGTAGACCTTGATACAATGGTCATTATAAGATGGTGCATTTCTTAATAATTAGACTCGATCTAGTGAAAGTTATAGAGGCTCCACACATAGACATTGCTAGTGACTTACATTGGAATTTTTTTCCTTTCTTTACCCCTATAACGTCTTGAGACCTCATGGATCCCATAACAAGGATATGTATATGTAGGTCAGGATGGAAGGTAAGAGTCACATTAAACTAAACTCTATTGTTGCTTGCTGGAGACTTCCGCATCCTAGGACTGAGACTAGCAAATACAGAATGCAGTGTACTATACGGGCAAGAAGGAAACATTCTTGGAACATGATAATATAGGGCTATGTCAATTAAACTGGCAGGGACAGGAAGGTATATTTCAAAGCTTGGAGAAGCTGTTTTTTGTTATCCTCTGTTATGGTTAATCTTCATTGTCAAGTTTGATAGTATCTGAAATAATCTGAAACTACGCCTTTGAGTGGATCTGTGAGTACATTTCAGATGATCACTAATCAAGTGCTCTCTGACAGCAGCCCAAATACAAGGAGATCTGAGGAAGCAGTGCGGCTTGCCTACCAGCCTTCACTCTTTGTGAGTATGTATAGCAGATGCTGCTGTCACTCTTGGAGAGCATCAGAATCCAGATTCTTCAGGCTCTAACATGGATTGAAGACTAGCAACCCTCTGGAAATCTTCAGGTTGGGACTGTTGAAAACTGTTCCTGAACTGAGTCACTATGGGAATACCCAGTCCTTACCAGTTGTAAGCCATTCTAGTCAATACACTTTATAATAAATACTTACATATTTTATTGGCTATGGTCTTCAAGACAACCTTGAATAATGTATTGGTATACTATGTTATATCTGTAAAGTAGATAGAGCAACCATGGACTAATAAGTATCAAACCACCAAGAAAGTAACTGAGACTAGTAAAAACGCTAACAATAGGGGAAGGAAATGTCCATTGGGGTGAAGGAAAGGTAAGACGTCATAACTCTTGGACAAATGACTTGAAACACTGAATGCTATAGTTTGCCTCAGTAGTCTCCTTTTGAAAAAAAAAATCTCATTTGCTATGACAAACTAACATCCTAAAGCTGTACCTAAATGGAATGAAACTATTTTGGGAAGTGAGTATTCCAGCAAGGTACCCTTTATCATGTGGTACACTCCTCCTTCATCTACTGGTTAATAATAAATTGTCATGCCGCCCCCTGCCCCTCTTTTCTTACTGATCCAAGGGAAAGCTTCTCCACCTGCTGAGACTGTATTACATACACATAAGGGACTGACTTTTCTCAAGGACAAAAAGATGTGGAATACCAAATGTCGGACCACTTACTCTAAGGTGGGATCAAATATTTGGTTCAATACTTGCTTTACAGCTTCCTTGTGCAATCATACTGAATTTGCTTTCTACTTGAAAGCTGAACGCACCTTTTATCTCTTGGCTCTCCTGTTCCCCAGATACCCCTTCTCCTAAGACAAATTTCCTATACAGAAAACCGACATGTTTAGGGCTCTGCTTTTCAGAAACTCCACTCAAAGCACCTTGAATATACTACTTGTAAAGTCCACCAGACTCCATCAACCTATTATAATCACTCGCTAGAAAAAATTTTTTCCTGATTTTCCAATTTCATCCATGCATATGACACTAAATGACACTCCACTCCAGAAATTTGTCTGCTTTAAAATGTATATAAATGGAAGTAATGTATTAATATCCCCTTTGGGTAGATATTCCTTCTCAAGATTTTATATTACAGACATAATCATACTAACTATATAGTTTTGTTTGCTTTCACAATGTAATGTTTTCCATAATACATTAAAATGCATTATTCATTTGTTGGAAAACAAAATTTTGTTGGAAAAGCATTGATTATTTCCATTTTTCTATTACAGTGGGATGGATATTCGTACACTCATCTCAGTATACAAACATGAAATTGTCCTCTAGTGAAAGGACCTAGATCATGTCACCATAGGAAAGTAAACATTTTAGTTTCATGATGTAATTCCAAATTATTCAAACCTAACTGGACAAAAGAAACTCATAAAAAACATCAAATAATATTTTGCACATAATTGGCAGTACTTAGTGTTAGAATAACTTCTATATGACAAATTTGTCAAATTAGATTATAGGAAATTGTATTTCATAGTGTTAATTCCAACTTCTTTGGTTACTAATGAGCATTTGGGAATTTTACATTTTTTGGTATTGTTCACAATTGTCAGTTTTTGATATCTTTGAAATACTTATTTTTATTGCATTTCCTGTTCAATTATTCATTGTTTTTTTTGATGATGCCTAGTCAAGGTTTCACTCTGGGGAAGCGAAAAGGGGGCCTTTAGGAGGGTACATTAAGTCGGGGGGGGATGGTAAATTCTAGTAAAAATTAGAGTGTCAGACTTTGGTGATTGGAAAGGCTTAGGTAGGTAGGAACACAGAAATATGAACTATATACGGGGCTAGGGAGAGAACCCAAAGAAAGATTGGATGAAACCTGTATCAAAGCCTATGATCCCATAAACCAATTAAAATATAGTTGGAGGGAGAGTAAAATTCATGGGATCTGAAACTAAAAGGATGTATAAGGGAGTGAAAAGATTAATGGGGTGTCAAGGGAATGAGAGAGAAGAAGGAATACTGTGAATAAAATAAAATAAAACCCTAATGATAAAGGTGCCACACACTTTAGCTAAAGACACAGAGAAATCCATTTCAAATCACTGGAAAACTAGCTTCCTGATGGCTAGCTTCCATAGTGCCAGAATGGGATTGGGGATAAAAGGCACCCATGTACTCACCCAGTACTGGAAACTGTATGCTCTAACACTGACTTGCCAGACAGGATTTGCCCACTGTTGCTATGGCTGCATCACTATTATGAGGTAACCACCTGCTTTCTTAGGGCATTTGGGACCTGCCCAACATAAGGGAACTTCATGCGTGGTACTGCAACCATAGTCAAAGGCTCATGGTTTAAAAACCATGGATATATTAAAAATACTTTATGGGAACTCACATCTTAGGTGGTTCCCAAATACAACTTAAAATAAAGAATTCAAACAGAATTACCCAGCATACATCGACAATTTCACTCCTGCAAAACATGGGTTATTAAATGAAAATCAGAGTGTAAGAAATAAGACACCTCATCTTGAAGTACTGGCCTGGAAGACCTCAACAGCAGGCCTTTAATCCCTACACACAGGAGTCAGAGGCAGGTGGATCTCTGTGAGTTCGAGGCCAGCCTAGTCTACAGAGCAAATTCCAGGACAGGCTCCAAAGCTACACAGAGAAACCCTGTCTCAACCCCAACCTGACCCACAACACCCCCCCAAAAAAGAAAATAAAACAAGATAACAAATACCTTTGCCACTGTCCTTGGTTACCCACTACAACTTCATGATAAAAACCCTAGTGATAAAGGTGCCACACACTTTAGCTAAAGACACAGAGAAATCCATTTCAAATCACTGGAAAATTAGCTTCCTGATGGCTAGCTTCCAAAGTGACAGAATGGGATTGGGGATAAAAGGCACCCATGTACTCACCCAGTACTGGAAACTGTATGCTCTAACACTGACTTGCCAGACAGGATTTGCCCACTGTTGCTATGGCTGCATCACTATTATGAGGTAACCACCTGCTTTCTTAGGGCATTTCAGACCTGTCCAACATAAGGGAACTTCATGCTTGGTACTGCAACCATAGTCAAAGGCTCATGGCTTGGGGAGTTCAAGGTCGTAGAATAGAACCTGCTATTTGATTTTGCTCAAAAGTGATGTTGTAAAATTGCCTTCTAAATATTTCTGTTTATACCCATAGATTGCTCTCTAGCATGATCACAAATAAAACGTTTTGAAGTGGGCAACAATCACTACAAAGAGCAACAATTTGCCAATGAGCAGAGAATAAGTGTCAGTAAAAACAAAATCCCAAATAGACAACAATGTCACTTTCCACACCCTCCAAATCTCAGGGACCATCACAGAAAGAGTAAGCAAGAAGAACAAAAGAGACAGAAAACATGGAGGAGTGCTCTAACGTGCTCTCTTCTCTAAAGCATATGGGTATTGCACCCATGAACTCACAGCACCTGTGATTACCTAGATATCTGAATAAGAACAAGCCATCCAGAATTTTGGCATTGATACGGGAGAGTGTTCTCCATGTTTCGCCTCTTAGGAAGAGCAATTGGCAGTTGTTAACTGTTGGAGCAGGATGTTCTGTTAAATTGGAACCTGGGGCTTATACAGGGACACTTGGATCAGCCTGGGAGGAGGGTACAGGACCTGCCTCCACTGAATCTACCACGTTGAACTCAGTCCCCAGGGGAGTCTTTGCCTTAGAGTAGATGGGAAAGGGGTGGGGGGGGGGAGAATAAGGGAAACCGTGGCTGATATGTAAATTAATTTAAATTATAAAATAAAATTTAAAAAAAATGATTCTCAAGGCTCTAGCAGATAGCCTCACATCCAAGCTCATATGAACAGCACTCATCCAAGCTCATATGAGTAGTACTAACTGGACTTAGTGAATTATCACATAACAAAGACATACAATGGGGAAGGGGACATACTAGAGAGGAAATTGGTGGTGTTGAGGAATGAAATAGCAGAAAGATATGATCATATTTCACTGTATATACACATAAAATTCTCAAGAATAAAGAAAAATATATTTAAAAATACAATACCACGTCATCCCTGACATTATGAGCTTCTGATACAATCATTATCTTGACATATATTAAATAACTTTGTTTTTTTATTTTAAAAAGGAGCTTATTATATGTTGAAAAGATGTATTCTGTACCACTCTCCAAGTTTGAAGTTTGGGCTTTTAATAAAAAGACTAAGATATATATATACAAAAATGTACAGATTATATTTATACAGTGTTATAGTTTCCTGTATATTGCTATGTCAAAAAGACATGACCAAAAGCGATCTGGGGAGGAAAGGATTTACTTCATGATGTAGCTTACAGTATTATAAGGGAAGTCATTGCAGAAAATTAACATGAACAAACAAAATAATAATAAAAAGAAAACTTGGATGAATGCTTCTTATGGGCTTGCTCCCCTCTTGTGCTTTCTTATGCAACACAGAGGTGGTACTACCTATAGAAGGATAGGCCCTGCCACATCAATCACCAATCAAGAAAATGCCTCACAGACTTGCCTATAGGCCAATCTGATAGAGGCGATTCCTTAGCTGAGGTTCCTTCTTCCCAAACAAGTCCATTTTGTGTTAAGTTGACAAAAATAAAAAGAACCAACACGATAGACTAATGTGCTATATCAAGCAAACACCTACTAGCAATCTGAATCTCCTGAGGAAGTGCTCTGTCTCTACCACGGAGAAACAGATCATCAGAATTCATTGTCATCCGGTTTATATTGTGTGTTGCTTCCTTCAGATTGCATTCTCTAGATTCTGCAAACCAGGGTTTTTATATTGTAATTATCCTTTTATGATTTACCCTTTAAAATGTATTAGTCTATTGAAAATATGTATTATGTACCCTGCTCCAAGTTTGGGGCATGGGCTTTTGAATAAAAAATGCTAATTTATACATACAAAATGTGCCCTTTTTTGGACAAACACTCTAAGCCTATAGAAAAACAAAGCCAAGAAACAGACTACCTTAAACTGCAGCATGAACGTATAATAGAATGCTTTCAAGCTCTGGGACCCACTTAAAACTGGCTTCCATTTGTGGAAAAGAAAATAGTATTGAAGCAATATCAAGTGTAGGAAATACTGATTTCAAATCCTTAGCAGATCTGTCTGGCATTAAGCTTAATTCCTTGTGGTGGGAATTACAGCAGTCAGTAACTTGCTTTTTAAGAGATACCCAGAATTTTGTGGGTCCCTCAATTGCCAAAACTTCTGAGTATGTATCAAGCCTTTGACAAAGTTTATCTATTATCTTTTTTGAATACATTTTTTATCAAGGTATCCATTATACATGCTGTATCTTCTCCAAGTAGTCCAAGCAACCATGACATTTTTAGAGTTAACAAATGTTGATCTTATTATCTAAATTATGTATACAAAGATCAGATATCTTAGGCAAATTACAGAGAGTAAAACTATTAATAGGACTTTGTAGTTTTAACTATTCCAAATGAAATTTTACAACTTATAATATGTTTTGGGGATACATATAAAATTAAACACTCTGAATATATCTGTGCCATCAAACCAAATATTTAAGAACATCTCAAATTGTTTAAGAAAGAGGCAGCATCTATTATAACTGGTGTAAATTGTTTGAGCTTACAGTCATCTACTATCATTATGAAGGATTAGCTTTTACAGGCATTTAATAGTGAAGTATATGAATATCACTGCAGCATTCTATAGGCCTATCGGGGGGAGCAATAATCTGAGGCATATTTTTGCATTAGGCTCTACACTTTCTAATTAACTATTTTTTGTGTGAAAGTCAACATAAGGTGTTAATCTATATTAAATGCTAGAATATATTGACTGCCGTTGTGTGTACTTTTCCTGTGGAGATGAACCAACATCATTTCACTCCTGAGAGGTCACCAAGAAGAGACCACAGAAACAAGTTAACTCAAGTATACCTTGGAAAAACAATGAGTTAATTAGAATTCCTTATAGGAATGTGGGTGAGAGGTCACTTACAGGAGGAGAAGCAACTAATTTTTGGTTCCATCTTTGAAGGAAAAACCCATTCCTTCGTCAGCAACCATTAACTATCTCTGTATATCCTTGGAGAAGGCTGTGTCCTTATGAGACCTTTCTTCTTGTAATGATTAACTCCATAAATCCTCAGAGGGGCATGGCTTCATGACACTCTCATGATGAGAATTTAATGTTTTATACCTCAGAGCCATAAATTCTTTCTCTGTCTGTCTGTCTGTCTGTCTGTCTGTCTCTCTCTCTCTCTCTCTCTCTCTCTCTCTCTCTCTCTCTCTCACACACACACACACACACACACACACACACACACACACACACACACAGAGTAATTAATGAACTCATTTACCAACATTTGTCTCATACCTGAGAATCTTAGAACCCTGTAGTTGCTTGGTCCTTGAGGCTGCATGCCTCAAAAACGGGAGTTATACAGTGCCTGTCTTATACTGAAGAGGCCAACAATTGGTGCCTCAAAAGTCCCAATCTGGTGGAGAAAACCTTGAAGCCTCCCAGAGAGCTGCTGTTTCTTAGGCAATGGTAGAAGCCTGAAAATGCTGGTCTTGGTACCAGTGAAGGAATAAAGAGCATCAACAAGAGGGTAAGTCAACTTGGCAGCAAGAAGAAAGTTCAACTTATCAAGAGGCAGAGGCCAAAAAAGCAACATCCTCCTTCTGCCATGGATTTTCTAATCCATGCTCAACTAAATCATTAAACTAAATTAATATTGCACTGATCACAGAGGCACCCTTCCAACTAGATAATAATAGGTCCTCTTATGTCTTTCTCAAACACACATAAATAACTTAGGAACTATAGTATTAATTATATAAATGCCAATGTAGTGCTGGTTATGATTGACTATATACTGCAGTATATAACTATATCATTTGACCTGCTGAAATAAATTCAGAGACCATGTCAAGTACTATCTTCTCAAGTCACCTAATAAAAATAAATAAATCCCTGAAATTCAGTTGCACTACTAAATCTACAAAATGAACACAAATTATGAGTGGAAGTTTTGTCTATTGTCTTTAAAAGAAAGAAAAACTATAATGGAGAACAATTGTATTTCTTTTGTAAAACCATGGAAGTAAAATATTGCTTAAAAGAGGATTCACAGCATAAACATTTTAAGGTAAGAATGTCCTACATGCTGGGAAACATTCACAAGTGGAAAACTCTCAAGGAGGCTTCAGATCCTTGTATTATAACCACATCATATTATGTAATTGTTAAGATCCTTGTTTTATAAGGACATCATATTATCTGATTGTTCTGTACAAAAATATAGAACTTTTATCATTTCATTTGCTAAATACAGTGTATTTTAGATACTTTTAAGGGTTAAACTTTATGACTAAGTCTTTATGCATCTAGTGTATTTTATTATTGGGAAATGTAAGCTAAAACACACCTAATACCATAACTAATAAAGGCTTTTTAAAGCAATTAGCAATCACTGAATCAATACGTTGACAGCATAATTCCTTATACATTTAAATGATAGCATCAACTTATTAATAAAAATTCATTAATTCCTATAGTTTGGATGAAGACACTATTTATTAACAATGCTGAGATGGAGTCCAGGAAGTTTTGCATAATATGAGAATTCTACTGCTGAGATGCATTTCTGGGTGCTACAGGCCATGTTTCACTTATTAAAGTAACATTTCATTACATTTAGAATGAAAAGAAATAGAAATTTATACTAAGTTATATGTATTATAAAATAAGTATAAATTTAAGCTGTATTTGATTACATAAATATGGTATCTGTGAAAAATTCAATTTTCCAATTGCATATACATGTTTGTTTTCAGTTCCAATATAAAAGATTTTATAATGGATACTTATATTCAGTACCAATGAGTACCAAGTACAGTTACATAAGAAGAATAAGGTCAAATGTTCTCTAAGAGAATAAAGTATCTCAATTCTCAGAGAGATTGTTTCACTTCCGGGTATTATGGTTCTTACAATCATTTTGTCCCCACTACGTTAATGTTCCTGGAGCCATAGATGCAGGTGATATGATAGAGATGTGTCAACTGGAGCTGGGTTCCTCAAAATACACTGCTCTCTGCATTGTGGTCACTTGTTGATTTCTACAGTGGCCTCCATTTGCACCAAAGGGAATCTTCCTTGATGAGGGATGGTAGCTACATTTATCTGTGAGTATAAGAATAAAATTTAGCCCAGGTGGCCTAAAACTCATGATCCTCCTGCCTCCAACTCTTTCAGCAAATCCTACCAGCATGTGCCACCAGGGAATGGGTAGATGGGTTGGGGGGAAATTCTTTGGGGGGGTTGAAGGAAGGAAGAGAGGAGGATCTGTTGGTTGATATTTAAAATGAATAAAAAAATTCTTAATAATAAAAAGAATAAATTTAGAATGTAGTAAGATATTATGCTGACCTAATAAGGTGGTGGTAGTAGATGCTTTTCTCAGGTCCATGATATCACTAACCCTGGGAAGCTGGCTAGGTTTTCAGCACTAGGCATGATTTCTTTGTTTAGTGGACCTTAAGTCCAGTTGGACAGCTGTTATCAACAACAACGTGTGAGCACCACTTACTGCATCTTTACAAATATTTTGCCATGGTGTCTATTGTGGTTCACACAAATGCCTGGAACTACATAAACTAATTACAGCTGAGGAGGGGGAGTGAGGATGGAGAGCTAGCCTCTCCTAGGGATGAGCTCCCTAAATGGTTAATACAAACTGGTAAGCCTTGAAACAATATACACACAAATAACAATAAATTTAGCAGGTAGTATTTACATATTTGTACACACACACAACTATAATAATTGAAGAAGAGGCCATCAATTGAGAGTAAGAGCACATGGAAAGAGTTGGAAAGGGGAATTGGGAATGACTGGAAGGAGGAAAGTAAGGGGAAAAGTAATGTAATTATATTTTAATTAAAATATTAAAACAGAAAAAATAAAATAAAACAGTATCCTTAGTTCATAATAAAATAACCTATTTTATAATAAAAACTGGAAGAATGACTAAAGAAATTGCTGAGTGGGTAAATTAACTACCACTAAGTGTAAGGAATAAATTCCAGATTCCCAGCACCCATATAAATTCCAGGCAATATGTGGAATTCTTGAAATCACACAGGCTGCCCAGGGAAAACTGGCTGGGCAAACTAACTAAATCAGTGAGCACTAGATTCACTATAGAAGGTGGAGAACAATTGAAGAGGATGACATCAATCTCTGATCTCCATGCACACATGTACATACACATTGATGTTCACATGCACACATGTACATACACATTCATGTTCACATGCATACATGTACATACACATTCATGTTCACATGCACACATGCAATACACATTCATGTTCATATGCACACATGCACATACACACTCATGTTTACATGCACACATGTACATACACATTCATGTTCACATGCACACATGAACTTACACATTTATGTTCACATGCACATATGCAATACACATTCATGTTCACATACACACATGCACATACACGTTCATGTTCACATGCACACATGCAAACATGCATACATATCACACATATAAACAAATAAAAATCGATAAACTTGGACTAGGCATGGTGATACTGACATTTAACCCCAGCTCTAAAGAGGCAGAAAAAGGTAGATCTCTGAGTTCCAGGCCAACATGGTCTACATAGTGAGTTCCAGGAAAGCCAGGGCTATGTAGAGAGAAACTGTCTTAAAACAAACAAACAAACAAAAAACAAGAATAATAAATAATCAAATTGAAGATCCTGACATTAATCTGCATACCTATGAACACCTGATTTTGACAAAGAAGCCAAAACTGTACAATGGAAAAAGAAATTATCTTCAACAAATGGTGCTGCTATAACTGGATGTCAACATGTAGATTGCAAATAGATCCGTATCAATTGCCATGCACAAAACCAAGCAGATCAAAGACCTCAACATAAATCAACTTACCCTGAACCTGATAGAAGAGAAAATAGAAAGTATTCTTGAATGAATTGGCACAGGAGACCACTCCCTAAATAAAACATCAGTAGCACAGACACTGAGAGAAACAATTAATAAATGGGACCTCCTGAAACTGAGAAGTTTTTGTAAGGCAAAGGACACAGTAAATAAGACAAAACGACAGCCTACAGAATGGGAAAACATCTTCACCAAACTTACATCTGACAGAGGGTTGATCTCCAAAGTATATAAAGTATTCAAGAAGATAGACATCAAAATACCGAACAATCCAATTAAAAAATGGGCTACAGAGCTAAAGAGAGAATTCTCAACAGAAGAATCTCAAATGGCCAAAAGACATTTGAGGAATTGCTCAACATCCTTAGTCATCAGAGTAATGCAAATCAAAATGACTCTGAGATACCATCTTACACCTGGTAGAACGCCTAGAACAAAAGCACTGATGACAGCTTACGTTGGAGAGGATATGGAGAAAAGGGTACATTCCTCCACTGTTGGTGGGAGTGCAAACTTTGGAAATTAGTATGGCAGTTTTTCAGAAAATTAGGAATCCATCTTCCTCAAGACCCAATTATACCACTCTTGGGCATATACCTAAAGAATGCTCAATCATACCACAAGGACACATGCTCAATTATGTTCATAGCAGCATTATTTGTAATAGCCATAACATGGAAACAACCTAGATGCCCCTCAATGGAAGAAAGGATAAAGAAATATGGTACATATACAAAATGGAGTACTACTCAGCAGTAAAAACAATGACATGAAATTTGCAGGCAAATGGATGGAACTAAAAAATATCATCCTGAGTAAGGTAACCAAGACTTAGAAAGACAAACATGGTATGTCCCCATTCATAAGTGGATACTAGATGTAAAGCAAAAGATAACTAGACTACAACCCACAACACCAGAGAAGCTAGCTAGCAAAGAGGACACAAAGAGGGTCACGTGGATTGCCCTTGGAAGGGGAAATAGAGGAGATCTCCATGAGTAAACTGAAGATGAGTGGGAAAATGGAGGGTGGGGAATGGGGGATGAGAACAATTGGGAACAGGATGGTCAAGCTGGATCAGGAATGGAGTTGGGGAGCAGTGAGGGAGATACCATTTTAGAGGGAGACGTTATGGGGACGGAAAGAGACCGGATGCTAGGGAGGTTCCCTGGAATCCACAAAGATGACCCCACTTTAAACTACTAGCAATAATGAAGAGAGTGCCTGAACTTACTTACCCCAGTAATCATATCAGTGGGTACCCTAACTGTCATCATAAAGCCTTCATCCAGTAACTGAAGGAAGTAGATGCAGACAGGCCAAGTTCAAGGAGTCCAGTCAAAGTGAGAGAAGAGGGATTCTATGAGCAAAGAGCATCAAGATCATGATGGGGAAACCTACAGAGAAAACCAATGCAAACAGTGGGAACTTATGAACTTTAGACCAACAGCTGTGGAGCCTCCACGGGACTGGACTAGGCCCTCTGCATGAACGAGACAGTTACGTTGCTTGACCTTCTTATGGTGTCCCCTGGCAGTAGGATCAGGATCGATCCCTGGTGCATGAGCTGACTTTTTGGAGGCCACTACCTATGGTGGGACACCTTGCACAGCCTTGATGCAGAGGAAAGCGCTTGGTCATGCCTCTACTAAATGTATCAGGCTCTGTGAACTCCCCATGGGAGATCTTGCCTTGTTGGAGGAGGGAATGGGGGGATGGGTTGGAAGTGAAGACAGGAGGCTTGGGAGGAGGGAGGAGAGGGGGATCTGTAATTGGTGTGTAAAATGAATAAAAAATTCCTTAATAAAAAAAGAAATTTCCCATGAGTCCACTATCCCCAAGAGTTAAAAATATTAAAAGTCCTCCATGCACACAATACATGGATATCAAAACTGAAGGGGAATGACCATCACAATGGCAATCACGTGGCTCAGTTTTACTGAATCTTTGTCAAGCTGCTGTGCTGGCTTTATGACTTTTGCCGTTCCCATCAGATATGAATGCACCAGTGTCAAAATGAATATAATGTATAACACAAAGAATAAATCTTGAAGTACTGAATATATGTGTGTGTATGTGGGTGTTGTGTGTGTGTGTGTGTGTGTGTGTGTGTGTGTGTTGTGTGTGTGTGTGTATGCTCATCAGTTGTAATAAATGTAACCCAGTTACACAAGATAATGACAAATTCATTGAACTTGTGGGAAGGACAGGTAAGGAAACATAAGAAAACTGTCTTCAGTTTGTTCAATTTTTCTTAAAATATGAAATTCCAGAGGCAGAAATCCATCTGTTCAAGGATACAGCCATGCATGGTGACTCATGCCTATAATCCTAGAAAGCAAGCCTTTAATCCCAGGGAGTGATGGTAGTAAGCAGAAAGGTGTATAAGGCATGAGGACCAGAAACTACAAGCATTTGGCTGATTAAGCATTTGGCTGGTTAAGCTTTCAGGCTTTTTAGCAGCAGTTCAGCTGAGATCCATTTGGATGAGGACTCAGAAGCTTTCAGTCTGAGGAAACAGGATCAGCTGAGAAGTTGGCCAGGTGAGGTTAGCTGTGGCTTGTTCTGTCTCTCTGATCTTCCAGTGTTCACCCCAATACCTGGCTCAGGTTTGATTTTATTAATAAGACTTTAAGATTCCTGCTACACTACCTCTAACAAAAAATCTATAAGTTAAAAAGCAATATAATAGTGAGGAATAAAGACTTCATCAAATAGTATATATCACAATAAGAATGCAAAATATACCAAAGAAACAAAATGAAGACTGTAAAAGTAAATTCCTTTATGGCATAATCATATATGACAAATAGATTTTAATGATAATTGGCTAGGAAAATGCAGTATTTTAACATGTCTTCCAAGCCTGTTACTCTTTCTTAAGAAAAAATGATTAGTACTGGAAAATAAATGCCATCATATTCAATTTTGTAAAATCATAAGTAATATAGCATAAGAAATTTGTAAATGTATTCTGTGATGATATTTTGTAACTAAGTCATGAGGTAGAACTTAAGTTCCAAAATTGATCAAAATGGTAATTACAAAATAAACAGTTTGACATATACTTAAAATCTGAAATTTATATTTAAAAACTATGGAACAAATGACTGTGAAATATATATATATATATATGGATATTTGTAATATTATGATAATGATGGTGTTATTATCATAACTGAATCTAAAACTAGCATAATTGATGTGGAAGAAAAAGAAATGATTAATGGGAAATTGTGTTGCTAATGGCTAGCACGTTCATAAAAAAGAAAGTGTTGTGAGTTTTGCTACATAAAAATGGAATTTAGCATATCTAGAAGTTAGTAAATTTATAGTAACTTAATTTTGTTCAAATTATAATTCTCAACTTTTGTGAAAAGGTTGCATTCATAATTCTCTTGGCTGTATTCAGAGTTGAGTTCAAGTTCTCTCCTTTGTTGTACTCTTTTGCCCTCCACTACCATACTCTTAATTAAGCCTTAATGAATTTTACAGATTCAGGCTAGATATTCCAGTTCAATATTCCTATCTTAGTGCTTACCTTAAAAACAACATTGATTCCCTTTGAATAGTTCCTTTATATAGCAGTTCCTCACTTCTGGGTACATAATGTAGAAATGAACAGAGAATAGAATCTTGGGGAAATACCTTTACAATTATGTTTAAAACATTTTTTAATTCTTATTCTCTGAGAATTTTGTAGATGTATGTCATATATTTTGGTAATATACATCATTTATTAGCCCAATTCTACTCCTTCCAGACACCTTTTCCCTATGTTACCCTAGCCCTACCTACAGTTTCATATCATCTTCAAATTTGTATTTCCCATTGAGTATAGTGTCAGTAGATGTATATTACCTCAGAATTAGCCACTAGAATGTAGGAAACCTCGGAGACCACACTCCTGAAGAAAATGATCCTCTTTTCCTAGCATCATCAACTACCAATGACTCCTCAGCTAAGAGTAGAGTCTTGCAATCTCCACCTCTAGCCATTCTGGAAGATGATTAGCTTGATCTTGTGTAGGATTTGTGCATGCAGCCACAGCTTCTGTGAGCTCATGAGCACAACAATCCTCTTATGTCCAGAATATATTGCTTCATTCTAGTCCTCCATGTCCTCTGACTCTTATAATATTCCCGTGCGTTCTTCTTCATGTTCCCTGAGACTTGTGGGGAAGAGGTGTAACTTAGACATCCCATTGAGGTTTGGGCTCTCTATAGTCACTTATTTTCTGCACACTCATCAGTTCTGGGTATCTGTATTAACCTCCATCTACTGAAAATAAAAGTATCTCTGATAAGGGCTGAGATAGAGAATGACATAGGTATTAACATTTTAATATAGGTGCACCAGTACAACAAGTGTAGCACTCTGGCAGGGTAGTGATAACAGAGGAAGATATAGGTATGAGCAGGGCAGGTTTGTATATGAGGCATCTCTACATAATCCTCTAAGTTTTAATATGAACAGGTAAACAGAGTCTATATTATTTTAAAAAACTCTTGGTAGTCTTTAACCAGTGTCATTTAATGAATTAGATTATTCTAAATCTTACTTGGATAAACTGCAAGATCTGTTATACTGGATGGTGATGCTTGGAAGAGTTGTGATGATGACAGACTTCTTAAACATCATGTAACATGCTATCATCCAAAGTAGTGAAATTTATAAAGATCAAAATTCCTAAATCTAAAATTCTTGAAGTCTAAATTAAAAACAAAAACAAAAACAACTAAAAACAGTAAGATTCTCAGTCCCATTGACAACAGGATTAAAAAGAAAAAACAATGTAGAATAAAACTAACTAATGATGTAGTATGTGAAAGACTTCTATATTTAAAACACTAAAGAAAAGAAATTGAGAAGAGACTCAACAATCGAAAGACTCCTATGTACATGCATTGATAGAATCAATATTGCAAAAAGGGCCATCTTACTACTAAAATTAATCTTCAAATTCAATGCAATCAAAATCAAAATTGCAGTGACAGTCATAACAAAATTTTTTAAAAAATAGAATTCATTCATTAGCACAGGAGACACTGGATTACCTAAGCAAGGCTTGGCAAAAATAATATGGCAGAATGCATCAACATATCTGATTCCAAGTTATGCTACAAAGACAGTGATATAAACAGTGTGATGTTGCTATAAAAAGAGACACACAGATCAATGGTATAGAATGGAGATCCAGTTCCAAGGCCATATGACTAAACCATCTGATTTTCAAAAAATATGCCAAAAATACACACTGGAGATAGGACAGCATCATCACAAATGGTTCTGCAAAAACTGTATGTCTACATGCAGAAGAATGAAATTAAATATTTATCTCTCAGTGTGCACATAAATCAACACCAATTAGATTGTGAACCTCAACATAAGAATTTAAATTCTGAAACTGTTTGTTTAAGGTGGAAACTTGAGCCGTTGGGCACCATTTGTACTTGAAGTTTTCCTGTGTCCACCTGGCTCATGCAGCTGCTCAGACCCAAGTAAACACACAGAGACTTCTATTACTTACAAACTGTATGGCCATGGCAGGCTTTTTGTTATCTACTTTTTATATCTTAAATTAACCCATTTCTATTAATCTATAAGTTGCCACGTGGCTTGTGGCTTACCAGGACTTTACATCTTGCTTTTCATGGTGGCTTTGCCTGGCAGCTTCTCCTGACTCAGCCTTGCCTTCCCAGAATTCTCTTTTCTGCTTGTCTTGCCTACACTATACTTCCTGTCTGACTACTAGCAACTGTTAGATGAAAAAGAGAGAAATACACTTAAATAAATAGGCATAGATAAAGTCTGTATCAATAGGACTCTGATCACTCAGAAAATGAGGCTAATAGTCAACAAAAGGGATATTATAAAATTACAAAGGAAACTGTCAGTAAAATGAAGAAAAAACTACAAAATAGGAGAAAATGCAAGAAAATCCTTCACAACTATAAATCTGATGGAGAATCTATATCTAGAATATATGAAATATTCAAGAAAATGAGCATCAACAACATAGATGGGTGGAGACATTCAGAGGACCTGATTCTGGTTCCCAGTAGTGACAGGGACATTGGGTTATTCAGGACAGCTTGTAATTCTAATTTTGGCCTCTGTGGGTACCCACACATGGCAAAACTCCCTCTCTCTCTCTCTCTCTCTCTCTCTCTCTCTCTCTCTCTCTCTCTTATCTCTCTATCTCTCCCTCTGTTCTTCCTCCCTTCCTACCCTCCCTCCACCCCTTCATCTAGCTCTCAAACACACACTTAAAACAAAAGAAAAATATAGACATAAATGGCCAAGTTAAACACTTGGACATGAAATTGAATAGAGATTTCTCAAAAGAAGGTATATACATGACTAATATTTTTAAAGTATTCAACATCATTTGGAATGAGGTAAAGGATGGTGAAGATATATTCAAACAGGAATACTTATCCACTCTTAGTGGAGGCATAAATTGATACAACCACTTGTAGCTAGAGTTTTCCTGCCTTGCCCACAGTCAGGACAAATCTTTGTCACCCACCAGTCACACAGCTGCTCAGACTCAACCAAGTAAACACAGAGACTTATATTGCTTACAAACTGTATGGCCGTGGCAGGCTTCTTGCTAACTGTTCTTACAACTTAAATTAATCCATTTCCATTAATCTATACCTTGCCACATGGCTCGTGGCTTACCAGCATCTTCACATGTGGCTTGTCATGGTGGCAGCTGGCAGTGACTCTCTCCCCCAGCTTCCTGTCCTCTCAATTCTCCTCTCTGTAAGTCCCGCCTATACTTCCTGCCTGGCCACTGGCCAATCAGTGATTTATTTATTGACCAATCAGCAACACATTTGATATACAGACCATCCCACAGCAACCACTATGGAAGTCATTGTTGATACTTCTAAAATGTCTAAAAATAGAACTATCATGTTATGTATCTATACCCCTCTGGGCAATCTATTCAGAGGAATCTCACGAGAAAAATTACACATCCATGTTCATTGCTGTTTTAGTCACAATAGCTAGGAAATTGAATCAGCCAATATAGCCCTCAACTGTTGAAAGAATAATTAAAATATTTATATATACACAGTAGAATTTTAAAGACAAAGAAAATTACAAAATGTGCAGAAAATTCAGTGAAACTGGAAAATACTATTCTATCTAAGGTTATCCTGGTCCAGAAAGCTAAAACAAATTTTAAAAAAACCTACATGCTTTTCCTCATATATGAATAAAATCTTTAAACTTTTATATCTGTGTATTTATTTTGGATCATTTATAGAAGTTGAGAAGCTTGAAAGGGCCAATGAAAGAAAGGAAGAAGAGGACTTGAGAGGATAATGGAGAATACACCACATGTAATATGAAGGTGTGTGTTATGGATAACTTGGAGTAAAATGTTTAAGCAGTGATGGTAGAAGGAGTTAAGGGAGTAGTAGATGAGGTAGGTTAACCAAAACTAAATATGTATGAAAAGCCCCTGCAGAAACCTGTTATGATGTGAGCAGTAATCTGTTTTAAAACAAGATTAAAAATTCGAAGAGGTTTGAACACTGACACCCTGCATGGACGGACAATGATTCTTAAAAAAGACATAGATTATAAAATGAAAAGCTCAGTACCATGATGTTATTTGTCCCCCATTCTTCTTTCTCCTCCTGAACTTATCTCCCTCACTCATCCCCAGTTGGAACCCCCTTTCCTAGTTATTCATTCACACCTCATATCACATATATCCTTCTATTCCACTCCCAAGTCTACCCTGCCTCCTATGCTCCTTTATATTCTTCTGGATTCTGTGGTTATTCCATGTTGCATACACACATCTGAGGACTTGGAGCTAGGAACCATAGACAAAAAAGATTTTGGGGGGTCTGTGTTATCTCAATAAAATCTTTTCCATGTCCATCCATTTACTAATAAATTTCTGTTTTCAGTTTTCTTTATACATGGATAGTATTACATCATATATAAGTACTACATTTTTATTATCCACTCATGTGTTAAGGGCATTTAGGTTGTTTCCATTATTTTCTGGCTGTTATGAATAAGGTGACAAGGAACATGGCTAAGCAAGTATCTGTGAAGTAAAATACGAAGTCCTTTGAGCATATACCAAGGAGTGTTATATCTGGGTCATGGCTCATAGGTTTGTTTGTTTGTAGTGTTTTGAGGATTCTCCATACTCATTTCCAGAGTATCTGTACCAGTAAATGGCAGCATTAACAAAGACTAGAACAATGGCAGTAACAATGAACATGTTAATGTGGAAGAGGGAAGTTTTCATGCAGTTCCACCTCTAGACAGAAAACTACAGGAAACTATGGTGATATTTTATTTGTATTAAAATGTTATTTGTATGTTAATAAATAAAGTTGCCCAGGGGTCAGAGCTATTAGCAAGCCATAGGAAAGCAGGGCAGTGGTGGCATACACTTATAATCCCAGCACTTGGTAGGCAGAGCTGGGTAAGTCTCTGTGTGTTCGGGGATACAGCCATTATTGGACACACATGCCTTTAATCTCAATACCAAGCAAGGAAAACCTGGAGGCCTATACAGACAGGCCGTGATGAGGCAGTCATGTGGTTGGGTTTACAACCAATGAGAAGGCAGAACAGGAACACTATATAAAGACTTTAACACAGGGGTAGCTAGTTCGGAGAGGTAGGACCACTGCAGGAGGAAGGGTAAGGTTTTAGCTCTTAGCTCTGACCTCTTGGCTTTCTTCTTTGCATTGGTTCTGTGTTTCTTATTTAATAAGAAGGTTGGTTACATCTACAGGAAACTAATGATTGCTGAAAGAAATTAGGCTTTCCCAGGGATGATGTTCCATATTGGTTGTCCAAAGCAAATTGGCAAAAAAGTCAGCCTTGAGACCATATAAATACCCCCAACAAATAGGAACTCAGAGGGTCTTGTGTGTGTGTGTGTGTGTGTGTGTGTGTGTGTGTACTACACATACATATATACATATGACAATAGTAATCACAGCCACAATTAATGGAAAAAAGCCATGGGCATGGCACAGAGGGATGTCTGGGAAGGTTTGGAGGGAGGTAGATAGGGGAAGGGCAATTCTTCCTATCCACAACTTTCCCCAGGCAACCCCAGTGGACTTCTGCCACTTTGGCACAGACCACAACAGCCAGAACAGGTGAGTGAACTGCCTGCCAGTAGGACTGCACTCCTCCCTATATTCTGTTGCCCATGACCCGTCCGTCCCCAGGCCCACACCACCCTAACTAGTCCCAGACCCTGCTGCTGAGCCCTGCCCACAACTCCAGTGGACTTCTGCCACTGAGGCCCAGACCACAACAGCCAGAACAGGTGAGTGACCTCCCTGCCAGTGGAACTACTCCCCTCCCCAGAGTCTTTCCCCAAGGGCACTTCTCTAGACCCACACCATCCAAGCTCATCCCTGGCCCTGATGATAATGGGCCTTGTCCCCAATCCCAGAAGACTTCTGCCACTGAGGTGCAGACCACATCAGCCAGAACAGGTAAGTGGTCCACCTGCCTATGAACTGCACCGCTCCCCAGAGTCTTCCCCCAGGACCTTTCCCTGGGCCCATGCCATCATACATCATCCCTGACCCCTCTGCTGGTCCTCCAGTCAACTGCAGGAAACTCCACCAAGCAGGCTCAGGCCACACAGTCAGAACCAGGTGAATGAGCCGCCTATCAGTGGATCTGTACTCCATCTTAGATTCTTCCCCCCTTGAACTTCCCCAGGCCCAAGCCAGCCCAGCTAGTCCCTTGCTCTGCTGCTGCTGCTGCTGCTGCTGGGCCCTGTCCCTAACCCCAGGGGATTTCTACCACTGACTTGCAGAACAAAGGAGCCACAATCAGTGAGAGATCCTCCTGTGCTGTGGCCTGGCCCCTCCTATCTCAGCACCAGCACTATTGGTGGGTCCTGCCCCCCACTCCAGAGGAATTCCACTGCTCTGGTGCAGCCCTCACAAGTCCAGAAGTAGGTGAAGTGACCCGCCTGCAAGCTGTCTGCTGCCACCACCTGGATTCTGCCCCCACCCCAAGACTCACAATGTCTCCCAACCCCTTCCACCTCATCATCTTCCCCATGGGAAGCCCTTCCCCAAAACTCTAACAGACACCTTAGGTCCAGACACAGTCTATGCCAGTCCAAAGAACAGCCCCAGCTGCTCTACTGGAGGCCAGGCTGGTCCTGGGTACTCTAGAAGAACACTCAGGCTTTACTGGCGGCCATTTCAGATCTAGAAACCCAAGAAGACTTCAGCTTTATAAGAGGCCAGACAGGATCAAGGGAATCAAGGCCCCAAAAACTCCATTAGAGACACCCTCCTGGACCTGAAGACCCACCAGTCACCAGAATCCTTAGCCACATAGGCTAAAAGACCGGAAAGGGAACAGAAATCAAGGAACAAAACACTCATCCGACAAAGACAGACACAGGAATCAACACCTAGACCTATAACCATCCCAAATCCAGATGCCTAAAGCCAGTGTGAGATCACAGTAACAGAAAGGGCAATATAGTGTTGGGGAATATTATTATGTAGTAGAATATTATTTTAAGGTGTGTTACTTTTGTTTATGTTGCATTTGTTTGACTCTGTGAAGCTGTGTAACACACCTGATGATCTAATAAAGAACTGGCCAATAGCAAGGCAGGAGAAAAAAGTAGGCAAGGATGGCAAGCAGAGAGGATAAATAAATACAAGGAGAAATCTGGGAAGAGTGGATTGGAGCACTAGGAGCCAGAGAAGGAGAAGGACTTCTGGTGGCAGCCCCTGCCCCCCCCCAGCTACCCAGCAAGCCACAGAGTAAGAGTACGATTTAAGGAAGTAAGAGAAAGGGAAAAAGTAGCCATGATGAGTTAAATTAAGGAAAGCTGGCTAGAAAGAAGCCAAGTTAAGGCCGGGCATTCATAAGTAATAATAAGCCTCCATGTTTGATTTATTTGGCGCTGGGTGGTTAGCACCCCAAAAGAGTAAAAAAGAGTAAAAAACCCCAACAACAATATAGCACCAACAGAATCCAGCTATCCCACTACTGAACATTCCAATGCAGCTGAAGCACAATAAAATAACCTTATAAATAACTTTATGAAGATAGAGGTCCTTAAAGAGTAAATGAAATTCCTTAAAGATATTGAGGAAAAGACAAAAAAGGGAGTGGGACATCAATAAATCTCTTAAAGAATGATAAAAGGAGGGCTCTGAAATGCTTTGCATGGAGAATTACAGAGGCCCTATCCCTCTAAAGGTTGTGAAAAAAGGTCCAAGAGGGAATGTCTCTCCAGACTCAAGCACCACAGGCGTCCCCATAGTGTGGGAATCAATGGACCATGCAGTTTTTTGAGGGAGCAGAAATGGGTAAGCACAAGGCTGCTACTGCACAACCGCTATGCAACAGGGCATATAATCCAGGCTCTCGGGATTTTGGGGTACCATGGTCCTCAGCCTGTACAGTCCCAGATGCACTCCAATCATGACTGAGTGAGCCTTTTCCCCACACACAGGTGCAGCCTCCCCCAGTGAAGGGGTCTGTGTGGGGCATCTCTCATCAGGGGAAATTTCAACCCTGGAGTCCTGCATATCAAAGTAGTGGTAATGAACCTGGATCTGCCTGGTCCGAAGGTCTGTTATTTGGCTTCGGATGAACCGAGTGAGCCAGGAAAGTGCCCATGGCCCAAAGGCAAGGACCAGGAGCAGGCCTACAACAGGTCCTAGGAGGGAGGAAAGAAGGGTCGTTAGCCAAGGAGAGTTGGAAAACCAATTCTAGAACCACCCAAGCTCTTGTTCTCCTTTTCTTTTTCTCTTTTTCTAGTCCTTTTCTAACCTACCATACTGTCCCTGACTACCCTGGTGTGGTCTGTAAAGAAGCAACATTCCTCTTTGAGCCCAGTACAAAGGCCACCCTGTTGTAGAAAGAGGAGATCCAGGCCTCTCCTGTTCTGTAAAACTACCTCAGCTAGGGAGGAAAGGGATGACTCGAGGGCAGAAATTCCCTGTTCAAATGGGGCAATATCCTTGTCTATGGACAGTCAAAGTTCAGAGTAATGTTGGTTGGACAGAACCAGAGAGGCAATCCCTGTGCCTGTTCCCGTTGCTCCAACCCCCAGAAGGACTGCTAAGGTGATGGCAGTAACAGGCTCCCGTCAAGGCAGTCGTCTCAGCGCGGCTTCTCTTCCTAGAGATCTAGGAACTGATCTGAGGAATAATAGGTTAGTCTAGGTGGAAGGGACCTGAGTGCCTTGAGTGGCAACATAACGACCTGACCCAGTGATCTGCAGGTGTACTACATATGATGGGATCAGTGGGCTTCCTCTGCCATCAGTGTTACAGGATTTTTTAAAAGAGTATCATTATAAGCAGAAGGTTAGAATCAACTGAGAAAGGAAGATTTGGGTCTATGGCACATGCATGTGCCTAGTACAAGACATCTTCTACCATTGCACCAATGAGGATGATGAGGGCTCCTGTGATGACCATCCCTGCTCCTACTCCCGCTCCAACTGCTGTACCTGCCGGTCCTTCATGGGTGCCGTCTCTCTGGTGCTACCCTGTTTGCTGTGCTACCTGCCAGCCACAGGCTGTGTCAAGCTGGCCCAACATGGCTATGACCGCCTGTGACACCAAGGCCAGCAAGTCCGACAAGCCTTTCTGACACCTTGGATGAAAATTCAGCACCACCCTTGGAAACATGACCCCTGCTGTCAGACTGGATTTGTGACAAGCAGTGTCCCTGCTCAGCCCAGAACATGATTGACTATGGGACTTGTATGTGCTGTGTGAAAGGTCTCAAACACAGTTTGCTGTGAAGTTCCCACTGTCCCCTAACAGGAACTCTGAAAAGCCAACATAGCATTATTAATCAGTAATAAAGATCGTTTCCCCCCCTTTTTTTTCACGTGCCATTCTAACTGACACACTTGCTAAAGCTGAGCCAAGGGAACTCCAAGGAAAGGGAACGGAAGTTGGTGACCCACACACTACACAAGCTGAATTAACAGCCATTCTTTTCATAAAAGGGTGGAGCAGAGTGATAACAGAGATAAAGGGCTGGTGGGTTTGCTGTGGGTGAGGACAACAGCCTGGAGGGCTTGCCGGAGGGACATCATTTGAAACAGAAGAAGTTTCCTCAGGAGAGGGGCTATCTCTCCTGGGCAGATCAAGTATATTTATAGCTCTAACCAGGCATTCCGGCAACCATCTGGGAGCAGAGCATATCTCTTTTATGGCACCATTAACAGGGTTTAGTCTTTCTGTGATGATCAGCAATGGTGTTAATGCTGAATGTTCTCCCACCTCACATCATGAGAATCAGAAGGCTGTTGGCCTTCTCAGACTTTCCTTCTTTCTGTTGGCCTTTCTGACTCTCTCTCCATGAATGAAGGAGCCGGCAGGCTCCAAGGTGGAAAGGCCCTCCCCTCCACCCTTCATGCCCTACAAGCTCCCCTCCCCCCAGTGCCACCAAGACCTGACCCTCCATAACAGCAAGCATCCAGCCCCGCCAGCATCCCAGACCCAGGAACCACCTCCAAGGCCGGGTCCACCCCCCCCCCCCATAAAGACAAACCATCACCAACACCTCCTACACTTTGAGATCTTCCACCACCATCCCCTCCAGACTGGCCTTATTCTGTTGGAGCAGAAACATGATCTCAGAGACGGCCCCCGTCCCGCACACAAGGCAACTGCCCATCTAGGGACAAAATGTCCCCCATCCCCTATAGCTGCCTAGGACACTCATGGTTGCCTCGGCAAACCCCAAAAGCACCAGTAGCTACCCCAAGCCCTAGTTCCTGTCAGGCAGGGTTTGCATTTTCAAAGGCCAAGTGTTTAACGAAGGTACTTTTGTTTTTGTCCAGCCCAACAGTCTCTCGGCCGGAGGGAATTTTGCCTGTACTGCATTTGTATCATAGGGGGAGTTGCCGAGAAGTTTCTTTAGCGTCCAAATTTTTGAGGATGGCTGTTCAAGTGAACTAGTGGGAGTGGAGAAAGAACAAAGAAATCTGTAACTGGTTGTGATCAATTAGTTGTAAACACCACTACCCTCGGAACAACCCTCTAGGGAGGCCTCCTTGGTGGAGTCTAGAGGGAAGTTAGAGGTAAAATTGTTAAGAGAGGGATAAAGATGGGCAAGAGCGGACTCCTGGGGATTCCTAGGTTTAAAAGTCATGAGGGTCCCCTCTTCCATAGAGGTCGTGATCCAAGGGACAGACCAAAGGCAGACTAGAAAGCGCTCGGGGTCTTAGGGCAGGTAGAGGGGAAGTGAAAGGCTTCTTTTCAGATTTTTTTCTCCTATATTAATAAGCTCTTGTATGTCAGGGGAATGTTTATAGACCCTAAGAATGCCATTAATAATCAACAAAGGCTTTAAGGTCTTTTTTCTTTACCCTAGTTCCTTGTATCTTGAGGGGCTCATTTAGGCCAGAAATAAATAAATCTTGTGACGAAGTTGCCTGTCCCATGGCTTGTCACTTTCTTACCTGCGTCGTCTCCGCTCTCCTCCAGGATCGCTTCTTGAACCGGCGATTTCAGGGAAATCCAACAACTTCACCAAGGCCTTGGTCTTTCCTCCGGGAGACGACGTTCTGAATCCTCAAGAGGTGGTTTCATCCACTTTGGGCGCCAGTTGCCCCGGCCTGCAGGGCTTCAACAGGTTCTCGACCACCCTAAGGATGGAATGATAGAGACAGGAGATACAAAGAAAATACACCAAGTCTAGATTCTGATCAAGGTACAACTTTATTTTCTCCAGGAGGGCTTATATAGTTCCTACAAGGTGGGGGGAGCAAGAAGCTGTCATCTACATAAGGTAGGGCAAGCTAACAGGATGTTTGTATAGGATGTTTACAGGGTGAAAGGGTCAAGGGCTCCGACTCAATGTCCTGTTGCTAGGCAACCTGACTGTAAGATGATCTAGTTCCCTGTCTTATCGGGGGTCTGTATTTTTCCACTAATTAGAGATTCTGTCCTTGTCCCTGACACCAAATGTGCGGACATATGCATGTAATTATTGTGTAAAAGAACTTGTTTTTAACAGCAACCACATGGCTTTCCTCCATTTTGGATGATGACCTCATCATGATGTAGGCAGCAATTTTTTACTAAGGTTATAAAGATCTATTCAGATTAACAAAAGTTAACTTAGAGATTTATATCTAAGTACTTATGCCTTGTCAAATGTTCAACAATGAGCTTCTAGAGAATTTAAATAGGTAGCTATTAAAACTGGACCTCAATGCCTTTATACACAATAATGTGTCTTGCTCTGGCAGCTAAATTTTGTAATTTAAGAGTCACCCAGGTGATAATGTGATAATGGTTTTAAAGACATGAAGGGATCTTAGGGAACAGCTGAGGGTTGAAAATATATGCCAGGGCCAGATGATGGTCACAGAAGCACCAGTCACAATGAAATGGAGCAGGCTGCGATCTAGAAGGCAGGCTATGTATATGCTGCCAAGGGTATCTAGCCTAAGATCCAAGCCTCTAAAGAAAAGAACTAAAAGGATTATAAATGAATCCCAAATATTGAACTTTGGGATTATTTGAACTTTGGAGCTTGGTTTTGCCTTATACAGATTATGGTTATGCCATACATATTTTCTCTATCTTAAAGTAAAAGAGGGAACTTTATTTTTTATATTGCAGGAAGACATTTGAGAGATTTTTAACCTTTTTACAAACATTTAAATTTGTAAGGGTATGGGACTGATGTAATTAATTACAGGAATAAGCTTTACTTAGTCCCTTGAGTATGTTTTCAGAGTAGAAAGAAAGTTTATCTATTCAGATATACGTGGAAAGCCCTCAAATACTTCATAGATCTGCAGAATATGGCATTTAAAATGTTGACTAAAAAGCTTGTTATTTCAGACAGACTCCCAGATCCGAACGGTGACCCAGAGTCTCCAAAGAAGATTTCACGGCACCACTATCTCCAGCTGGATTATGGAAATGCTGACAACAGGGTGAGATGCTCCAATGCAACACCCGCTGCCAGGACCCTGCCCAGACTGTGGATAAGCAACAGGACACTAGAAATTGATTACACCCCTTTTGCTTAGATAAAAGAAGATCAGTATTCCCCATGTCCCTCTTCCATAGGAAAACTTCTCTCCTTATGGACCCAGCAGCAGAATACTGATGCTGTTCTGATACTTCTGCCTCCAACACTATGGAGACCTGGGTATGGACTGGTCCCTGTCATTTTTTTTTTTTATAGATTCAGAAGCTGTTTGGTCTGCACTCGAGCATAATTTATCCTTCTCAGATCTCTGACAGTAATTGATGTCAACTTGTTAACAAGCCAACTTGTTAATTCGTTTATATGTGTGTGTGTGTGTGTGTGTGTGTGTGTATGTGTGTGTGTGTGTGTATATGTGTGTGTGTGTGTATATATATATGTATGCATGTATGTATAATAAATGAAGCCTTGCTTTTTCTAAAGCTACTAGGTCTCTTGATGAAAAAAACAAACAGCTTTGCTTTACTCACAGACTTCATATTAAGGGACAAACAGGTTTCAAATATGATTTAAAATGTCTGCTCTCAATAATAGCTGCTTATATCCCTGATAATTGATTAAATATAAACTTAAAAATACTTCTCCTCAGGCCAAAGAAATATCTCTCCAATCTGTACCGGGCTTTCTGAACAACAACAAAAATTGCACATGCCTTTAACCCAAATCTGTAGTTTTTGCTACATATATAAATGTATGAGTCCACTTCTGCTCTTTTACAGATACCTATTTCTTGATTTGTCTGTGATATAGATTTCAATACAAATAGATAATACTAATGTGTCTAAAACTTTTATGTCATTTTGTAAGATAAAAATCCACATAGGCCTTAGAGGATTAAAAGAGTCATAAAACTTGGATCCAGTACACAGAGGTCAAAATGACTCTAGGTAAGTATAGCTTAAACTTCTCCTACTCTATTCTTGAAGATGATCTCTCCCCTCCCACCCCAACCCACCTCCCCCCTCTCTCCTGTCGTGGGACTTCTCCCCTTCACCAAATACTAAGACTATGAACCTAAAAGTTCCCATTATAATTTCCCCTTAAATTCCTAAATTTTAACTTTTGTCTCTAGTCTATATCTGTTTCAGCAGATTTATACTTGACTGACTGACACATCCAGGCATCAACTGCTGACTTCATCCTGTGAGCCATGGCGATGCTAAAAGCAGATATGGACCAATCCAGCTGATATGAATGCTCCTTGTCTCCATCTGGGTCAAATCAGACATTTCTGATAAATGTGCCATTGCCTAAATTTCCTCCTTATCTTTGACTAGCATTTTACTCTCCTGAGCTCTGACCATCTATGTCCTACTTCAACTTGAAGCAGTTATAGAAGAAAATACATCATCTCTACCTACCCCCAAAACAGGCTAAAAAGGCCAAGTCAAAGGAAAACTCCCTGGCATGGGGATGGAGGGGGCAATGGCTAACTATAAAGCCCATTGATATACCAAGAGAATAATTGATAAATTCATTAACTAAAATGATTTTACAACAAGATAAGACACTTAACCTTCTTTATACAAAACTAAAGAGGTTATTATATGGTTTAAAATAATTATTTTTATATAAATCATTCAATATTATAACGTGACTCATATTTAGACCTAGAAGAATCAAAGGTTTGACTCTGGTTAAAACTCAAGGGGGGAATGAAGGGTCCAGGAACATAGAAATATAAAATTGTAAACCTAAAAAATAAAAGCTGAGAGCCCTCAGCTCTAAAGGATAACTTCTAACAATGGCTCTCTGTTTATAGCCAGCTCCTCTGTCAAGAGCTAGGGGTTAACTTTTAACTCCCTAGCTCCTTATAGCCAACAACTACCTGGACCAAAGTCAACTTTTAAAAGATGTTGCTAAATGATTTCTGGCATGCATCCCATGCCTGATGTTTCTACATGACTTTTAGCTTGAGTCTGTGTTGAAATGTGATGATGTTTTCTTTGTGCTTTAACAAATAAAGCTTGCCTGGAGATCAGAGGAAAAAGGCAGCCTTATAAGGAAACACAAAAGTCTGGCAATGGTAGCACATGCCTTTAATCCTATCACTTGGGAGGCAGGGATCTGTCTGCATCTACATGAGTTCAAGGCCACAATGGGAACAGAGCCAGACATGGTGGCACATGCCTTAATTTCCAACACTAGTTAACCATGGAGGTTTGGAAGTCTATACAGACAGACAGGAAGTGAAAGAGCTGGGCAGGAAGAGGAAGTGATACAGCTTGAGAGAGAGAGCAAATCAGATGGCAGAACAGCAAGACATATAGGCGTGGGGAGACAGGAAGTATTTTGCATTTGGAAGCTATGGGGTTGGTGAGGTAAGGTTAGCTGTGACTTTCCCTATTTCTCTTCTCTCTCTAAGGCTTTCACCCCTATATCTGGCTCCATGTTTTTTTTTATTTAATACGACTGTTTAGAAATTTTTCTACATGTATCCCATACTTGATGCTTTCCCCCTTACTATAAAAAGGGGGCTAGAACCCACCTCCATTACAACAGCCTCAGAATCCAAACACTGGGTGTGGTCTCAGCTAGCTGATAAGCTTTTGTGCCCTGTGGTTATTTTTTCTCCACTTTTTTTTCTGGAATACAGTCTGCTTCTGATTTAATAGACTTTGGCGGTCTGTCCCCCATTATTGTATGACCCAGACCCAACAGTATCACATGCAACAATTAAATCAAGATTGATCAGATAAAATATTCAAATAGACCACTAAGGAAATAGGATCAGTTATTAAAAGTCTCCCAACCAGAAAATAAAAGCACAGGGCCAGATGGTATCAGTGTAGAATTCCACCAGACTTCCAAAGAAAAGCTAATACCAATACTCCTCAAATTACTCCAAAAATAGAAAGGTTATTACCAAATACTTTTTATGAGTCCACAGTGGCCCTGATACCCAAACCACACAAAGATTCAATGAGGAAGGAGAATTACAGACCAATTTCCTTCATGAACATCGATGCAAAAATGCTGCATAAAATACTGCAAATGAAAAACACATGAAAAATATCATCCACCATGATCAGGTGGGTTTCATCCCAGAGGTGCAGGGATGGTTCAATATATGAAAATCTGTTGTAGAAGAATTGTTCGTATGGCCATTTTACTGTGCCAATAAAGTCACCTTGTATCAAAGGATGGAGTCAGCAATTGGCTAACTGAGATTAGCAATAGAGTTCTTGGAGGACTGAGGAGGTAGGCTAGAGAGCACAGGAAAAGAGAAGAGAGGATTTCAGGGGCTGGTGGTTGGGGAAAAATGTGAAGAGAGGGTCAGTCAATCAACTCTCCACTATCCTTGGATTTACCAGTTCTTTACCTCAATTTCTGTCAAGTGAGTTTTTATTATACTGGAACAATTTAGATATTCATTACATCTGGCATCTAAAGTGCACCATTATTAAACCACACCAAGATGGTGAACCTGGCACACTGCTGCTGCAGTGGCCACCTTTGTCTCCCTCCCCACAGGCCTGCACACCTGTTATTCTGATTCCGGGTTTTTTCTGTGGCAGCCTTTCTACAGCAGCCTTCAGCTGCTGCCTGCCCTCAGCCCCCAAACACTTCTCAGGCAAGCTGCCCTGCTGCTGGCCCATGCCCTCACCTCCCTCTGTGTGGGTAACCCCCAGACCTCATCCCTGAACCACCAACCCAGGGTAGCTCAGCTCTCTTGACACCTGCACAGCACTCAGTCTCTTACTGCTGCTGCCACCACCACAAGCTGCTGAGGGGGCCCAGCCATGCGCTGCCAGGGTCCTCTACCCAGCCATGCTGAGCAGCAACAGTTAGCCACAGCTAGTGACAGAAAGGGTGATCCAATCCCAAGCCAAGCCAAACGAGTTTCTCCTACCAGTTTCCATAAGTTAGCTCTTGAGAAAACTCACCCGACCCCCTGCATTACACCTGAGCAGCCACAGTGGCCCCTGTCATACCTGCCCTCCATGCAGGCACAGCTGAACATCATCACTATAGCTGATTACTCCCACACATCTCTTCCTACGTGGTCGGCATCATCAGATCTGTTAAGATACTTGGGAATTTTTAAACAGGGAATTAGGTTTAAAAAAATCAGATTTTAAAAAAAGCAAAATATTTCTCATGTTAAGAAATAGAATATCACAAATGGAAAAAATAAATGAGGGGATAAACAACGTAGCTGGGATTGATGTAATATTAATCATAATTATTATCAGTCTGGTAATTCATATTTTATCCTTAAAGAAGTGGTTTGATAACTTTGCCAAATACGATAATTTGACTGATAAGATACAAAGTCTTGCTATTTATAAGATACAAGCTTTAGAAAGATATACTACTGATAAGAAAAATTTGAGTGATAAGATCCAAACCTTAGAAGGACTTAGTATTGAAAAGATACAAGCGTTAGAAAGACCACCTAATGAAAATAAGAAAATACTCAGATACAGACTAAGGAATTTAGACAAGAACCTTCTGCACCATTGCATTATGAAACCTAAGAGGAGTGGCCCAAGGTTATTAGAAGCCCAATTTCAATTTATCCAGTTATCATAGAAGAATGATCACCAAAGATAGGCACTCCCAAGGTTATGCAGAAGTTGTGGTGATATTTTAATTGTGCTTTAATAAAGTTTGCCTATGAGATCAGAGGAAATAGCAAGCCATTTTAAGTAAACATAGAAGTCAGGCAGTGGTAGCCCACACCCTTAATCCAATCACTTAGCAGACAAGGTCTCTGTATGTTCAAAGCCATACTAGGGAACAGAGTCAAGTGTTGTGACAGTCACCTTTAATCCCAGTACCAACCATAGAGACCTGGAGGTCTGTGCAGACAGACAGTGACAAGGAAGTGAGGTAGCTGGGCTAAGAGAGCTAATGAGAGGGCAGAACAGCAAGGCAATAAAGGTGTGGGTGAGACAAGAAGTAGCTCATATTTACAAATTACAGAGCTGGTGAAATAAGGTTGGCTGGTGGCTATTCCTGTTTCCCTGATCTAAAATGCCTTGACCTCTATATTTGGCTGCATGTTTTTTATTTAATAAGACCATTTAGAAATTTGTCTACAAGAAGTTAATTGGGATACTGTAAAAATGTTAGATTTGAAGAAATTTTAGGAAGCATTTGTTTCATAAGGTATGCATTGGTGAAGCAGCTGTTAAACTTATGGGCAACTTGGAAAAGAATTATTCCACAAGACTGAGAAGCCTTAGCTAAGAAATATTGGAAGCTGGTCCTCAGTTTCAATGGAAAACATGGTGGAGAGAGGAAGCTAGCATCATAGGACAATGAAACAGGTCTAGAGGTATTGAAATGTCTCGAGGTATTGAAATTTCCCAAGACCATCTTCTCTGTGAGGGATAGTATGCTGATTTGAAAAGGCAGTCTACATTTGATGATCACACCTTGGTTCTATGCCCTATAGAATCTTTGAATGCTTAGGACAGTGTTGAAGAATCAGGAAATGACTGAGTCATTTATTAAATTATACAAGGTCCAAAAGAAGACTTCACTGATTTTTTACAAAGATTGACTACAGCTTTAAATAGAATGTTATTAGATACAGAAGTCAGACAAATATCAATTGAATCTTTGGATTTTCAAAATTGTATTAAAGAATGCAAAAGGGTAAGAAGGCCTTTAAAGGCAAGATCAACACTCATAGAAGAATGGATCTGAAATCTGATATTTGATGTTACACTTATAATGCTGCTTTGATAGAAGTAATTTTTAGAAATTTTAAGCTAACTTAAATGTCATATGTTTTCATTGTGGTAAACAAGGTCATTTGAAAAGGGATTGTAGGCAAGATGTTCCTAGGAACAGTGATGGGTGATGTTGCTCTGGGTGCTGTGAATGTGTTGTTCTGATTTGCTGATAAAAAAAATGCTGATTGGCCAGTAGGCAGGCAGGAAGTATAAGCAGGATAAGCAGACAAGGAGAATTCTGGGAAGATGAAGGTTGAGTCAAAAGCCACCAGCCAGACACAGAGGAAGCAAGATGTGAAGACAGAACTGAAAAAAGGTACCAAGCCACACAGCTAAACATAGATAAGAATTATGGGTTAATTTAAGTGTAAGAACTAGTCAGTAATAAGCCTGAGCAAATGGCCAACAGTTATAAATAATATTAAGCATCTGTGTGATTATTTTATAAAAGGCTGTGGAACTGTGGATGAGAGATTTGTCCTGACCGCAGGCCAGGTGGTACACAGTAAAACTTCTGGCTATAGAACAAAGTTTTTTCTAGAGACAATCCAACCAGAAGGCTCCAGTCTTCTGGAATATGCAGAAGGTGTGGCAAAGGATGTCATTGGACTAATGAATTCAGATCAACAAGGGACAGACAAGGTAACTCTTTGTCATTGGGAAATGCCAGTAGGGGCCTCCTGCAGGCCCCAATACCAAATTTGGCTTTTCTGTTTTGCCTGATTTTATACATGCTATGATTCCCAAAAGAATTGGGACAAAGGCAACTGGGGGGTTTTCCCTTCCTGCATTTCCCATTTCCTAGTTAAGAAGAGGACCTGCATCCATAATGATTGGTCCCAAATGTTTTCAGGTGATATCCAGGATGTGATAACAGAAACTTCACTCAAAAAATTTTCTAAATGAGAGGTTTTAACTCTTATATCCCTGGTCAGAAGCAAAGCTTTTAAGAGCTCTGAGTTGGGGATCCCTGATGGCAGAAGGGAAGTTTCCTATGGCAAGAGGACAATAGGCAAGAAAGATAGCATACATAAGCAACCATAAAAATTCTACTGGATAATTTTTACAGCTGATAAACACATCATTTCATACAAGATAACTAAAAACATCAGTAGCTATCTTCTATACAAATGATAAAAAGGCTGAGAAAGAAATCAGAGAAACAACACACTTCACAGCAACCACAAACAATATAAAATATATTATGGTAACTCTAACCAAGTAAGTTAAAGACCTATATGACAAGAACTTCAAATCTTTGAAGATGGAAATTGGAGAAGATATCAGAAGATGGAAAGATCTCCCATGCTCATGGTTCTGTAACATTAACAAAGTTAAAATGACCATCTTACCAAAAACAATCTACAGATTAAACTCAATTCCCACCAAAACTCCAATAAAATTCTTTACAGGACTTGAAAGAATAATACTTAACTTCACCTGGAAAAACAAAAATTCAAGGACATCTAAAACAATACTGTACAGCAAAAGAACTTCCAGAGGTATCCCCATCCCTGATCGCAAGCTCTACTACAGAGCTATAGTAATAAAAACAGCATGGTAGTAACATAAAAACAGACAGGTGGGTCAATGGAATTGAATTGACAATGCAAACATAAATCCACACACTTATGGATACCTGTTTTTTTTTTTGTTTTTGTTTTTTTTGTTTTTTTTTGTTTTTTTACAGAAAAAGCCAAAATTAAACAAAAAATCAGACTACAAGATCCAGAATCCTCCACTGGGGATAACAGGCTTACTTCCCACCACCTGCAGCTGACCTCCAGGCCCTCCTTATGGGAGGTGAACTTCATGCCTGCCAATCAGACATGGACTGGCCCTGAGTCACATTGACCCTGACAGGAGATCGGTGATGAGAGAAGGAAACAAGTGGCTCCTCTGGAGATGGTGTAGCCTGTTTACTTCTGTGTTTACAACTCTTGATTGCACTTAAAATATAGCTAGGGCGTTCCTTGTACTGTATGGTGGGTTTTCTGTATCAAAATGATGAAAATGGCAAGATTGCCATTTTATTTTATGCTCTTGCTATATCTTTTCTGTTGTTTTGCTTTGTTTGTTTGTTGTTTATTCAAGACAGGGTTTCTCTGTGTAGTCCTACCTGTCCTGGAACTCTGTCTATAGTCCAGACTGGCCTCAAATTCACAGAGATATGCCTGTCTTTACCTCCTTAGCACTAAGATTAAAGGTATGTGTCACTATTGTATATCTAATTTGTATATTTGTGTGGGTTTAGATTTTTGTTAATATATGGTTCATGCAAGAATAGAGTACAAGAACTAAAGAAATTAGAAAAAAATCAACCACTCATTGTCAAACTTATAGCAACTTTATGAAGACATCCATATCAAGGTCAACGAGCATCAGAACACCTTTGCTCTATAGCACTGTTTTATGAGTAAAGGCAATGGATCATTTTCTTCATAGTTTGCAGAATTACCAGCATGAAAGTGTGCATGGTACCAAAACTTAAAGGAAAACATTTCCTCTGCTGTCAAACCATGATAGTTTTTCACTGTGAGAAAATTTAGACAAAGACAGCACTCATGAATCCCTAGTACCCTGTTACTGCTTAGATTTAAAATTCTGCTCTTCAAATTTGACAAAAACTGGTGCTGTTTACTGGCAGCAGGTCGCTTCTTGGTGACAGAACAATTTAGGAGGAGATGGAATCTGACATGAGAGAGACAGATAATAAGACTGTATTTAATAATTATGTTGGTAGTAAGTATATTGAACTTGTTAGTTTACTATTAGTTAATTAAATGACCCCAATACATATCCAAATAATTCTAGTATTAATTTTATTTGTACCTAGAATGAGGAGTTTGGACTTGATGTCCTTTGAAGACAGCATGTTCAAGGGTTTATTCACTGATTTCAAAAATTAACACAGACTCACAAGGGTGAGCTTTTCATGCCTGGGTGAAGCTATTATCTGATTTCAAAGCTGAGACCCTAAGCTTTGAATGAATGGTGAAATAAATGAATATTCAGTATCCTTGGTCTTTCAAACATGGGTGCAGAATGACTCCATATGAGACCTATTGCAGTTGTATTGTCTATTTCAGAAGTACAGACAGCAAAGCTAAATTGAACATGAAGACCAAGGTATGGGGTCATCATACCCAACATCAATACAGTTTTCCAGACTCTTCCAAATCCTTTCCGTCATGAAACCATGAGGTTTATTGTAAATTTAGAGACAATGGTTGGCACGAAATTCATTTCAAGGCAGTTAGAATAGATAATATATGCCACAATTCCAATTCTACTTTCAGTCTAAACCTCTGTAACTGTGAACAGTTTGAAAAAGTAATTGTAGAGGGAATATTTGAAAATTGTAAAACTATATAATAATAAGACATTGATTAATATAGCTTACCCTGAATTTATTTCATCTTTTATCTATAGCATTGTAAAACTATCTAGCTGAATACCTATAGCTACTTGACTGAATGTAAGTCCATATAAGTATATACTCGGAGACCTGCCCTATTGAGATGAATCCTGTTTGATCAGCCATGCACTGTCATCTTTCATGATTTTCAGAAGTAATTAGATTTTCCAGAAAATGCTGAGTTTAAAACTTTATGAAAAATAGTGAAAACCTGATTGCCACGTCACATTTTCTTCAGTAAGTCTCATCACTCATATTTCAGCATTTTATGTAAGGTTCTAGCATTCATCCTTTAGCAAATCTTAACTGCATGGGAACTAGCAGGCTATGAGTTTTACCTCAGAAAAACCTTTGAACATGAACTGATTTCCAGAAAATAACTCCAAGACTGTGAATAGAAACTCAGCAGAATAAGGTCATAGCTTCATTAGTAAGTTTTAAATACTTAGAAGTAGATAGATATGTAGATATATAGATGTGTAGATAGATAGATAGATAGATAGATAGATAGATAGATAGATAGATAGATAGAAGACAGACAGACAAATATGTACGTAAACACATACATACATACATACATACATACATACATACATACATACATACATACACACATATACACATATATACATAGATAATTTCCCCCTTGGACTACAAATATTCATGACCGGCCTCTTGGTATTGTTTGGCCTATAAAAATACAGAATTATGACAAGACAAAAAAGTAAAGAGGTAATGAAAATTGTTAATTATTTTCTTTCCCACTGGTAGTACTATTTTAAGAGAGCTCTAAAGGAATTATTTGAGCTCTAAAGGAATAATCATCTAATGGAGATGTAATGACTGAGCCATCATGAGAAGTCAGTAGAAAATGTTATGAACATGACTAACATAATCATTCTGCCATATGAAGATTCTGAAATTCAATTTTAGAATTGAATTACGAGATTGGAATGAATTCAAGAATTACAAATTGGAATGTCAGTTCTCTTGCTCACCTAAGAAGGACACACTCTTGTGGTGTGAATGTGAAATTCCCCTACAGGCTGACTTGTTTGAATACTTTAGTCCCTAGCTGGTGGTGCTGTTTGGAAAGATTCTGTAACTACTGGAAAATAGAGCCTTGATGAAGGACATCACTGGGTTGTGCTTTGTGGTTTTATAACCTGTCACTTCTTATTCTGTCTCTTGGTTCCTATGTATGGATTAAATGTGATCAGTGTGTTTTCTGATTGCTAGGCATGCTTAGAACTCCAGCTGCCAGGCCTTCCCTACTTGGTGGACCGTGTCCCCCTTGAAATTGTAAGCCAGAATACACTGTTTCTTCCCTAAGCTGCTTTTTTTCATGGTATTTTATTACAAGAAAGAAAAGTAATTAATATAGGCACTAAAACCTAACACAGATTTTTCAGTGTGTAGAGTGTTAACCAGTGTTTCAGGCCATTCGTACACAGTTTGTGTCAAACACTGGGTCATGGTCTGACACGAAACAATAAACAGAGACATATTGGGAGCTACTTCAGATGCTGTAACTGTTAGATAAGCTTTTTAAATAATTATGGTTAGTTTTTGAAAATATCAAGTGAAAAGTGTTTTTCTGAAAAAGAAGGATGAGTTTGAAGAAGGAAAGAAAATTAGAGAGCAGTGGATTTTCAAAATTATTAAATTGATTGAAGGGATGAGAAAGTAATAGAAATTGCAGAACTAAAGAAGTGGAAAAAAAGAAAATACTGAAAAACTACCAGTAAATGCAGTGCACAAACATCAGAACAAAACTCTAGAGCGATATCCAGTCCCCTGATGGGCATGGAACTGCAGCAGTTCTGTGAGAAAAGAGAGGAGAACCTGTTTAAGGTGTCCCTAGAGAAAACTTCCAAATGTCAAATGTGACCAAAGCAAAGATGGAAAGTTTCAAACAATACATGCAACATAAACGCTCTTGCCACTCTGAATCTGGGGGTGTTTGTCTCCAGAACAGCAAACCCTGTGCACACTCAAATCTCCGTACAGGATGACACTGCCCTTACATGTGCATGTCCCCTTGTGTGCCTCAGTCACATGTAGATCACCCTTTCACAACACAGATGCTTTTACTGTACTGCATTCTGCAGTTAAGAGTGGTGAGAAAAACTCCTTGGTCTCATTCAGTGCAAATTAACATTTCACATACGTTGAATCCAGGTAGTTGAATCTGAGGATGCCAAACCAGTGGATGCAGAGCCCAAAATACTCCACACAATAATCTGATATTCTCTTCAGTGCTTGGATTAGTTTTTCTTTCTTCTTGTTTAATCTGTGCTTTTTTCTTTGTATTTGATTACTTTCTGTCTCCCAGGGATTCTTTTCATAGCTGTTTCAACTCTACGCTAATATAGTTAACATATTCAGTACAGAGATCCCTGCATAAAGACTAACTTAGACATAGATAAAGCTATTCAGATAAAACAGTGAATGATGAAAGAGATATAGGAAGTTAAAGCTACTGAGAGTGGGAGAATCAGTTTTCTTCAGGGACTGTCTCCTTACTAAATTATCCAATCCTATGTATCTGCTTTAATCTCATATACATGGGCACAACAGTCAATGAACTCAGGAGATTGTATATACATACATACATAGATGTGTGTGCATGGCTGTATGTGTTATTATGTGTGTATAGGTGTGTGTGTGTGTGTGTGTATGTGTGTGTGAGTGTGTATGTGTGAAAAAAGGAGTCATGAATTTGTAAGGGAGAGGAGAGGCCCAAAGGAGGAGTTGGGGACAAGTGCAGATGGGATTGATTAAGATTCAGTGTTCATAATGAAGTGCTCAAAAAGAGAGAAAGAACAGAAAATGAAAGTGTGTATTTGTCTACTTTACCATAAAAGAGTTAACTAGAAAGTATTGAAATGATGAGGTATATAACAGAAATTAATGTCAATTAAAAATATCATATCAAGAAGAGATATATTGTACAAATGAAAGAAAGATAAGAACTTTCATTAAAAAAAAAAGACCAAATAAATCAAGATGAAAGTTCAAGGTGTCCAGATACATCCTGGAAATTCCAGCACTGTATAGAGGCAGGAAGATCGGGAGTTCTAGGCTGGTTTCAGCCATGGGATTTTGAGGCCATCCTGGGCTTGAGCTATGTGAGATTCTGTTTCAAAGGGTAAATTAATTAATTTATTGAGTAACTAAATATAAGCAAAGATCATGGATTCTTAGAATGCATAGTATAAAAGAGATTCCAGGAAAAGGACTGATGATATGAGATAATTAGATACACACAAATAAGTGTATTGTTCAGGAATGACCAACTTTAACATGTGTGCAGAGGTGCCTGATTATAAAACTGTCCTTCGGGCCGGGTGGTGGTGGCGCACGCCAGGCGGATCTCTGTGAGTTCGAGGCCAGCCTGGGCTACCAAGTGAGTTCCAGGAAAGGCACAAAGCTACACAAAGAAACCCTGTCTCGAAAAACCAAAAAATAAATAAATAAATAAATAAATAAATAAATAAATAAATAAATAAATAAATAAAATAAAAAATAAAACTGTCCTTCAGTATTTTTTGGTATTATACTCTAAAAGCAAGTTGCATTCAGTAAAAAGAGCCTTCAGATTAAATTTTGATTATTTTCTTTCCAAGTGCTATGGAAATAAGAAATACATGTGAGGAAACAGTGAGGTGTATATTCAGAGTCTGGAGTTGAGGCAGTGAAGGATACTTGGATGTGTGTGTGGAGCAGTGAGTGTCACTCTGGGATTCTGGGTGGACAATGAGGAGCAGTCAGGTTTGGAGAAGGAAGTGGGGATTACTTCTGGATTCTGGCCAGGGCAGTGGCTCCAAGCTCGAGGCATGACAGGTATTCACAGGAACAGTTAGCCTGTATCCCACAGTAGAATGTCTTTCCAGAGCAGTCTGGATATTCTGCTCTGTGTTCTGGATCCCAGCATGTCCCCAAATGCCAGTGTCTGTGTATCTGTGAACTATTTTTCTGTGTTCCACTTGGACCCATTGTTGGATGCTGTAAATGCTACTACATATAGCAAATATGAGTAAGGTTAGGCTCAGCTCTGAATTGATAGGAAAGAAAAGCATTTTCAGTTTGGGATGCTTTTCATTTTACAATATATAATTAGCACACAACTCCACTATAATTTGAGCAGCATCTGTGTAATATATTTTTACACTTTTAATTATTTTAAAAAAGATAATTGACTCCCAAGAGCCAAATGAATAATGAAAACCATAAAACAAAACAATGCAAAAGTAAGAGGCTACATTCTCAGGTACTTCATTAGAAGTTTTCAGACTTACATAAAGTGAAATAGTTGTTCCTGATCAGAGATTATTGCAAACTGAAAAACATGTTTTAATACAATAGCAGAAACTAAAGCTAAAACTCATAGAATTAATAAGCATTTGTGTAAATACGGTGAAACCATACTTATTTGTTTTTAAGAATTTACAGCAGCATTTTTATATTATAAGAAGGATTAAATGAGGCTGGTTGAATTTAGTGGAAATTAGTCAACATGGAAACATAAAACTTTGATATATCATTATTAAAATAAGAAAGCAATCCAATTATGAAATACTAAACTGAGTGGTTTATATACATACTTAGTAAAAGAAGTTTCATGGATAGCAAAAAAGAAAAGCATGTTGAAATGGTGTTGAAACTATCAGTCATCAACTTAATGTAAATTCAAGCCATGACAATATATTTCTACACAATTATTACAATGGATAAAGATAAAATATGTCATCACATCTGGCTTTGTCAAGGGCATGCAACTATGATAATTCCAAGATTCTTGAGGGTACACAAAATCATAGGAACACTTTGAGAAACAATTAGTTGGGTCCATGAAAGTCATGTTCTATCGTATGGCAGAGACAATGCACTTTGAAACATATTTAAACAAATGAAATATAGTGCACATTTCTATGCATGCACACAATATTCTCAACATCATTGTTGTGTGAAACTGTCAAAATGAACTAACTGTGTGTTTTAGAGGAAGTCAATGGACAAATTGTACGACCATCATATGATACAATACTAAGGATTGTTGCAATGAAACAGTGATGTTGAATACATATGCCAGACACACATATGCATATATACATACATATATAACAACATGGATAATTTAAAAATAATTCCTTTGAAAGGAAGATGCTAGACTTCCAAAAATAATAATAGTGATAATAATAGGATAATTTTATTATGCAAATTCTTAATATAAATCTTCTTTGTAAAGACAGAATGCAGATGGGTATTGCTTCCGGATGCCATGAGACAGAAGGAAGCAGGAAAATATTTAAAGTTCCATTCAGATTCTTACTCTCAACTGTGCAATGCATTAATGCATAGATACACATTTCAAGCATAATTATTTCTAAATTGTATGAAATTTGTTAAATGTCAAAAGTTTAATACATTATATATCAATGTTTTTTATAACTCTGGTAATCAAGTATATATATTGAGGCATTCCATTTTAACAGAACTACTACTCAGTGAAATGGCCTACACACAATAATATACAAAGTACACCTAAAGAGTTATTTATTGTTTTAGTGAAAGAAAGAAGATCCAAGAGCTACACAATGTGATATCATGTGCAGCACATTCTAGAAAATGCTGAGGCACTGAAATTAAAAAAAAAAAAAAAGAACAGACCAATGACTTTTAGGAAAAAAAGAGGGATTACCTTGATTTAAAATGAACAAAAGTTAACTCTTTATGGTATGTGAGGGGAGATAATTTTACATCTTTTGTGTGGGAGGATTTATCTAGCTGCATGTGACAAAAACCATAGACCTGTCCCTAGAAGATTCTGTCTGTGTAAATTTTACCACAGTAAAAACTGCCTTGGAGAATTATTCCAAGCCTGTGTTAATATTGGCCTTTGGGATGGAGTAATGGCTCAGTGTTTAAGAGCACTGGCTGCTCTTGTAGAAACAGCACCCACATGGCCACCCATAACTGCCTACAACTCCAGTTCCAGATGAACTGACACCCTCTTCTTACATGCTCCAGCTTCTATGTGCACCTGGTGTAAATACATAAACCCATAAACTCAGGAAAACACACACACACACACACACACACACACACACACACACACACCACACATATGTATATATATAATTTTAAACACACAACAACAGCAAAAATGACTTTTCATATCCTTTCCAATGCTACCAAGTTCACGTTGCATGTTGTGTAGCTTCAGTAAACAAGAATTTTAAAAATACTTTATCTTCTTTCTTCATCGCATTATACTGCACTGAACTTGTCTAAGAGGCTCTGTGGAGACTTCTGATGAATTTAAAGTGCTCCAGGGTAAGTTTCCCTCATGTATGAAGAGAGGAAAAATGAAATCAACTGAGGAAAATTTCCATGAAATGACTTATTTATTATTTGATGAAGCACTCATATTCTGTAAAGAAATAATTCTAATTTTTAACCCTTAATTTTTAATGCATAAGCTGTGTACTCATATTTTTATTTTAATAAAAAGGGTCCATTTTAAGTAGACAAGATATAAAATAACATCCTAAAATCACAATACCTAATGTTAGCAACAATTTAGAGGTAAAGTCAGAAGTGTCAGAAGTTCAAATCATCTTTAGCTTCCTAGAGAGTTTGAGGCTAGCCTGGAGAAAAAGGCCCAACATTTCTAGTGTAATGCCAGGTCATTAGGTCATTACTTCAAGCAGCCACCCTGGCCCTGGTTTCATGTCCATGATAACCTGCTTCATCCCAGCTTTGCACACATGCTCCTTTAGTAATAAATCTCATAGTCACTTTGAAAGGACAAATAAAGGATGAACTTTCAGCATTCTATGCTACCCCCATTGGCATTTCTTGATATAATCATTACAGTCATTACAGTAGAACTCTAAACTATGGAGGCCCCACAAACTCAGGCATCAAACATCATTCTCCCTTCTCTCCTTCCTTCAAGAACAGTAGCACTATGCCAGTTGCTTTAACCTGATCCACTGAGCCTTGATAGAATCTACTCTCAAAATGCATCCTAGGAAAACTGTCCAGCCTATTTCCATTTGCAAAAAATAGCTCTCTAAAACTGTAATTATGCAATCCTGCCTTGAGTAAATGAGCATTATCAATCATGGAGGGCTGACTCTAAATCTCCCAAAAGTATCCAGTTCTTTCAGAAATTGACACATTACTAATATGGAGAAATAACTCTGCAGCTGTTTCTAAGATTTTAAAATCTGCTGTAAACTACATACTTAATTGAGGACAATCTGGCAATATAATTGTCTTCATGTATAATTAATCTTTATTATTGTCTAAGTCACTGTTCTATTCCTGTGATGAGACTCCATGACCAAGGCACCTTTTACCGTGGAAAGCATTTAATTGGGGACTTGCTTACAATTTCAGAGGGTGAGTCCAGAGAGCATGGTGGCAGGCAGTCAGGTGCTGGAGCAGTAGCTGAAATATGCATACTGATACTCAGGTGGAGAGAGAGAGAGAGAGAGAGAGAGAGAGAGAGAGAGAGAGAGAGAGAGATATCCTGGGCCTGCATGGGTTTTTGAAACCTCAAAGGCCACCTCCAGGGACATGCTTCCTCCTACAGGGCTACATCTCCTAATCCTTCTAATCCTTTCAAATAATGCCACTCTTTGGTGACTAAATATTCAAATATATCAGCCTATAGGGTCATTGCTATTCAAACCATTGCAATCATTTTAATGTAGTTCTTTTGTGGTTTCAGAAACTTCATAAATAGTTCTCCCTTTTAAGACTTGTATTGACCATCTTCTCTGCACACTGCTCTTATAAACAGCAATGAGAATACTTGTAGAATACATTGTGTAGCTGTTTCTTCCCACTTGACACATTCCATCATGGAAAGTGGTAAGAGGCTCATAAGACTCCAGATGCTATTGATACTTAAAGTCTCAGAAAGTACATAAAATTACAAGATTCTCAAAGCCCGTCTATGGTTGTAAAGGAGTAAGATCCAGAGATGTAGTTTTCTGAGTGGCCACCAATGCTGGGTGGACTTTCTAGGGACACAGCTGCTTTGGGGTCATGCAGAAAGCCACCTATAAGCAATCTCTCACCCACATAAATGGTTCACTGCATATTTATGATATTGCTTACTAAGTTGGAGTTCTATCAAATTATTTCTCTGGTCTGTGACTGGTGCTGTATCTTGGGTGGATAGGCATTTGTTCATGTCTCCCAAGATAAAGTCACACAATATCATACAGAAATTTTGATGTAAGACCTTGGAATGGCTTTAGTACTAGCTTTCAATTCCCTTTGTCTTTGCAGTTAAGATATTTGGCAAGGTTTCAGTCATCTAAAGGCCTGGATTGGTCTTGCATATCATATCAAGATGGACATTCACAGGATATAGATGGTGGGACACAGATGGTCACAGCATCGCCTCTTCCTAGGGATCATTGATGTGTCTGATGACAGCTGGCTTATCTCAGAGAGTGAATCAGAGTGAGCAAAGACCAGAAAGACCTTGATGACCCTTAAAACCTGCTTTCAAGTGTCATGTGTCACTTGGATTTCTGATTTACCAGAAGAATCCAACATTGGTCCATACTAAAGAGCACACCAAAGACACATTTCATGACATGTGTGGGGATTATTATAAGCTTTAACTCTTCTCTATTATGGAATTTCTCTTATTATGGGAATATCATTTATGAAATCTATTCATACTTGAAATTTTACACAGATCTACATTGACAATGAACCCTCTTGCCTTCTGTTGAGGCAGAACATGAGTATACACTGGAGCACCTCTGAGGATAAGGTTGAGTCCAAGAATCTACTAGTCTATTTATTTATTTATAAATTTGTACCTGAGTACTATATTTACATAGTTTCTACCCAACTCCATCTTCAATTTCTACCACATGTGACCACTTTCAAATTCATGACTTTTTCTTCTTTAATAATTATTGTTGCATATATGTGTGAGTGTATACATATATGTGTATATGTAACACAAATTGCTACATGGTCTTATTAATAAAAAACCCAGAGCCAGATATTGGGGTTAAAACTGAGAGATCAGGGGAGTAAGACAAGCCATCGCCAACCTCACCTCACCAACTCCTCAGCTTCCAAAGAGAGCTACTTCTTGTATACCCATGTCTATATGCCTTTCTGTTCTGCCATTTCACTTCATCTCTCTGCCCAGCTACACCACTTCCTGTCTGTCAGTACAGACTTCTAGACCTCTGTGGTTAGTGCTGGGGTTAAAGGCGTATGTCATCATGCCTGGGTCTGTTCCCTGGTGTGGCCTTGAACTCACAGAGATCCAGATGGATCTCTGCTTCCTGAATGCTAGAATTATAGGTGTATGCTACCATTGCCTGACTTCTATGTTTAATGTAGCAGCTGACTTTTTCCTCTGATCCTTAGATAAGCTTTATTAAGGTGTACAATATATTAGGGGACACAATATATTACCACATACACACACACACACACACACACACACACACACACACATACACACACACACACATATGTATATGTCCAAAATCCTTTGAGTTCATTTAATTTTTCTCATGTGTATCTGTGTCTAGGAATGACCATTTGAAATTAGTGACCTATTAGGGAGCTCAACATTGGAGAAAACTGATTCTACCTCTTTCAGAAGCAATCAATTGCTTCATTTAAAAGTGAACCTTGTGAAATTTCCCACATCCACATTGGTGTAACAACTGGTGTTGTCATTAATTAGGTCTTGTTTAGGAGTCAGGTTACTGACATTTTATGTGTATAGCTATGTTTAGAAGACACTATGTAGCATCACATCCTGGTCCTCTGGCTCTTAAAATCTTTCTGTCCTGTCCTCTGGGATTTTTTTCCTGCTCTTTGGCTGTAGGGGTTGTATTGCAGATGCATCAATTGGAGCTATGCAGATTGGAAAATGGGGACAAGACTTTAACAAAGGACAGGAGAGGAAGAGTAATACAGAATTAGAGAGAGAAGAGATGAATGTTATTAAGGCTGTTAGAAAAAGACACAGGAAATTACACTGTTTTATGAACTTACTTAAAACACAAATATAACAGTATTTTATTATATATAATATATTATATATATGAAATATATACATTCTTTTTTATATAAACCACACAGCATGCTGATAATGTATCCCCCAAGAGGCATAGACTATCTAACAAACGTCCACAATGTCAAGCCTGGGAAACTCCTTTGATTTGTGGGTCAGAGGAGTTTATGAACCTCCCAAAGCAATAGAGGTTATTGCCATTGTACTTTGCTGTCTACTAGAAATTGAAGGTAAGACCCTATTCCAAAGACACCACACTCGGAACTTGATGAAATTGAGATGGAACTGACCTAGAATCTTCCTATCTGAGTACTATCTTTCATAGTATCAAAGCATGCTATGCAAACTTCCAAGAGAGAAAAGCAATCAATAGTCCTACATAGCTAGAATGTCTATGTAGCAAAACAATGTCCAGTCCAGCAAGATATGACCAAGGATAAAATAGTGGTACTCGTAGTTTGTGAGAAGCAAATGGTTGTCTAATTGTATTTAATACCCATTTAATTGAAGGGGAATCATTCCTGTTATTGTAAACCTAACCAACTCTACATAACTACAGAGATCTTAAAACTAAGATGAAGAACATGCTACTTCCACTTCCCTAATACAATATAATTCCTAATTGCCTTCTAAATACTTGTCCTTATACACACAGAAAACTGTAGCTTCTATCCTTCATCAAAGAAACTTCATTTTGCAATAGATGGAGACTAGCAAAGAGATCCACAACTGTTCAAAATGAAGAAAATTTTACCTTGACGTTTTATCTATTCTAGCCTGTGACTATTTTTTTTCTCAATATACCTTATCAATCACATTAAAATTAATTTTCACTTCAGTAATTTTCACAGAGCAAAAATTAAAATAACCTCCCTACTTCTGCCTACACATACAAAGGCTCTCCAATATTTCTATTTTCCATAAGACTTAGGACCTTCCACTATACAATCAATTTCACTCACTCACTTACTAATTATTGTTTATTTCCAAGGTAGATCAACTTGGCAACTATATTCACTATGGCCTTGGATAGACTCCAATCCTTGACTGATGTTAGAGCTTTAGACCTTAAACATTTAGCAACTTACTGTAGTGGGTAGCCATTCCAACCTTGATCTGGAAGTTCCAACCCCCATTGAGGCTTCGGTAACTGTCACGCCTACAACGCGAGGCCAAGAGAGGACCCTGAAGACCTGAGATCCAGATGCGCCGTCTCTCTTGGTTCCCAGACCCTGGACACTGGAGGTAGACCGAGCAGAGTTCTCCAGAGAACAATGCTGGTCTGCGCTACGTCTTTCCCAGACCCTGCGACCTACCTATCCCTTCATTTGTAAGTTATGCCACTAAATAAACCTCTCTTTTAACTATGTGGAGTGGCATTAATAATTTCACCAATAACTTATGAGCAAGTAGAGTATTAAAAAGAAGGAAAAGAATAAATAACTTTGACCTGATTTTTATGTTTCCATTTTCACTCACTGTAATGGCTACTATAACTAATACTGTATTACGCTTTACATGTGTTTCAAATATAACTATAATTTACACCAAAATAGCAAGGTGTCCTTTGCCTTACAGAAGCATTTCAGTTTCATGAGGTCCCATTTATTAATTGTTCATCTTAGCACCTGTACTGTTGGTGTTCTGTTCAGGAAGTTGTCTCCTGTAACAGGGCATTCAAGGCTATTCCCACTTTCTGTTCTGTTGAGTTCAGCATATCTGGTTTTATGTTGAAGTGGTTGTTCAACCTTGGACTTGACTTTTGTGCAGGGTGATAATTATGGATATATTTGCATTCTTCTACATGTTGGCGTTCAGTTTGACCAGGATCATTTGTTGTTGATGGTGTCTTTCTTCCAGTGTGTATTTCTGGCTTCTTTATCAAAGTTCAGGTGTCCATAGATGTATTGATTTGTCTTGGTCTTCAATTCTATTCCCTTGATCAGTGTGTCTATTTTATGCCAATGTCATGTGGTTAGTACTTCTATGGCTCAGAAGTACAACTTGAAATCAGGGATAGTGATACCTCAGGAAGTTCTTTTATAATATAGTATTGTGTTCACTATCATGGATTTCTTCTTTTTTCCATATAAAGTTAAGAATTGTCCTTTCAAGGTATGTAAAAAATCATATTGGAATTTTTATGGGGATTGTATTGAATCTGTAGATTGCTTGTGGTGGGATGGCCGTATTTACTGTGCTAATCCTACTGATCCATGAGCATCGGAGATTTTTCCATCTTCTGATATCTTCACCAGTTTCTTTTTTCAAATGCTTGAAGTTTTTTATCATACAAGTCTTTCACTTGAGTGGTTAAATTTACCCCAAGATATTTTATTTTATTGACTATTGTGAACAATGTCATTTCCCTGATTTATTTCTCAACCAAACTGTCGTTTCTATATAGGAGGGATATTGGGTTTTTGAGGTAATCTTATACCTAGACACTTTATAGAAGGTGCTTATCAGGTGTAGGAATTCCCTGGTAGAATTTTTGGGATTGCTTATATATAATATCATATCATCTACAAATAATGATACTTTGACATTTTCCTTTCCAATTTATATCCTTTATTTCCTTTGGTTGTCTTATTGTTCAAGCTAAAATTTCAAGTACTATATTGAATAGATATGAAAAGAGTGGAGAGCCTGTCTTGTTCCTGATTTTAGTGGAATTGCTTTGAACTTCTTTCCATTTAATTTGATGCTGGCTATGGGTTTGCTACAAATTGCTTTTATTATTTTTAAGTATGTCCATTATATCCCTAATCTCTCCAAGTCTTTTATCATGAAGGGATATTGGATTTTTGTCAAAGACATTTTTCAGCACCTAAGGAGATGATCATGTGTCTCTTTTTCTGTTTGTATATATGGTGGATTATAGTAACTGATTTATGTATGTTGAACCATCCCTAAATATCTGGGATGAAGCTTACTTGATCATGGTGGGTGATCTTTTTGATATATTCTTGAATTCAGCTTGCCAGTATTTTATTGAGTGTTTTTGCATCCATGTTCACAAGGGAAATTAGCACTTCCCAGATTTATGAAGATTCTTTTCCCAAAACCATTACTTTGGTTAGTTCTTGTTTTAAAAATGTATATATTTAGGTGTACTTCTCTGTGTGTATAGTTGCCTATAAGTGTAGGTGCCTACTGAGGTCAAAAGAAGACATAAGATCCCACAGAGCTGAAGTTACAGGCTTTTGAGAGTTATATGACATGGGTCTAGGAAATGAACTCAGGTTCTCTACAAGATCAACAAGTGCTTAACTATGGAGCCATATCTACAACCCTCAGATTTAATGAGTTCTTAGAAAAAGTGTTCTCTTTTGTCCTCTGCAGCTCACATGATACCAGGATTATTCGGTTTTCTAAGATCAAAGTCAAAGTGGTAGCTGGGGTGAAACCCCTCACTGTCTCTGAAATAGAACATGCTTCCAGCCTCATTCAGTGTGTATTGGGGAGCTGAGAGAACAACTGAGTTTCATAAAGTTTATGTAACTAAGGCACTGATTATGATTCAAGGTAGTCTCCATTATTCTATAATGGCTTCTTTCTTTTAATCAACTATTTATAATGAAGTCTCATTCACAATTCAAATGCCTCTTCTTTTCATACTCACCAGAGAAAATGTTATTATTTTTAAAGGTTTTATAAAACAAAGCATGGAGCTACATGCTTTAAGTTCCCCAAGCCCTCATGGCGCAGGAATCCTGTTAGTACTGGGCATGGTCTAGCCCAGCTGTGGTAGGCACGTTGCAATGATGAAGAGGATGGATGGAAAACACAGCAATGGTGATGAGTACAGGGTCAAATGTGGGTGGAAGTAAATGAGTGGGAAGGAAGACATGAGAATGACATCCTGTGCCCAAGGTTCTGTTCTGTCTAAGGTACAACTGACCGTTTTATCCTGAGCTTTAGGGTTTTAGCTCATTTCATGAATTTCAGCTGAGCCTTTATGCCACACTTTACCATCTGGTCCCTTCCTGCCTGGCTATATTGTGTCCCTGCCAATATGACAGCTGATACATCTCCCCAAAAGATTGATTCCCTCCCCTATATTTGTCACTTTTCTTTTCTTTTCTTTCTTTCTTTTCTTTCTTTTTTTGTTTGTTTTTTTTCAAGATAGGGTTTCTCTGTGTAGTTTTGATGCCTGTTCTGGATCTCGCTCTGTAGACCAGGCTAGCCTCCAATGCACAGAGATCTGCCTGGCTCTGCCTCCCGAGTGCTGGGATTAAAGGCAAGCCCGGCATCACTTTTCTTTTATGTGGGAAAATACCACAAAAATAAACAATGTATAAAAGAAAGCATTTATTTTGACTTAAGGTTCCAGAGGGCAAGTCCACCTTTGCCAGGAGGTATGGCAGCAAGCAGCAGGCATTGTAGCAAGAACAGGAAGCTGAAATCTCACATCTTGGACTGCAAACATATAGTGAACTGGGAGGGATGCTAGGTTTCTAATCTCAAAGACCATGTCCACTGACATTCTTCCTCCAGCAACCCTACACCACCTAAACCTCCAACAGCTGTACCACCAACTGAGGACTAAGTGTCCATATATCTGAGGCTACAGATGATGTTTCTTATTCAAACTACCACACATTCCCCATAACAGCAGTACTTAGAAACTTTCCTTACAACTGAGTCAGGCTTTCAGCTTGCTTTTAGACATTGCGCTCTGACATATTTACTTAGCCGATGCTCTGCACAGCTGCCCTGATGAATGCACATCTGTGAGCCTTAAGCAATGAATAACACAAGTCTGAGGCAAAATGAAACAAATGTGGCTTTGTCTAATTAATCAATCCTAATAACTTTTATCTCTGTATACACTTCCTGATATCTATAACCAATTAATTTTCATATGACCTTCTTTGAATTATGCATTGATTAACGTGGTCTTTACTAAAGAGAAAATCATTACTAAACCTTTGTACTCCAGGGATTCAAGATAAAATGTAATTCCACCAGTGTTTAACTTTGGCCTAATGTCTCTCCTGAAAATAGGTGTTAGAATCCTTTTGATTATTATGGTAGGTAGAGCACCATGGGAGCATGACGACAGAGTCTTTGAAATCATTCTGGGAGTACTTTTACCAGAACGGATGGGAGTTTCACCCTGCCATTTCCAGGTCTCTCTAATGTTGGCTAAAGAGCTGCTAATATGGAACAAGCCATGCAAACAACAAAGGAGGAAGAATATTAAAAACTCATTACAGCTGTGAAGGCCTCTTAGCTGCTCAGACAGCCAGAGCTCTTATTGTGCACACATTGCTACTTCAATTTCTTCAAATTTCCTGTGAACACGTGGGGGAAAGTTTCCTGCTTCATTTTAAGTGGGCCATTTGCATGAGTGTCCTTGGTCTAGAGAGATGCAGAGCCCTTAAGTCCCTCGAGGCAAGAGTTCTCAATAATGGCAAAAATTCAAAGTCTTGACATTTGTCACCTGCAGAATTAAGGCTGCCTGTTCATTTTCCAGGGTTAATGTGCCATCTCTTCAGTTCAATTACCCAAATGCACTTTAGGAGTCTTCAGATTCCTGCAGCATGGTTTTATATTGCCAGACCTGGACTTTGACCTCTGCTCTGCTATCTACCACCCTTGTGGACAAGTGGGCTACTTTACCCCTTTATGTCTGTCTCCTTTAAAGCCACTTAATGGCCATACTTCTTAACATTTTGGTTTGTTATAAAATGCTACAAAGACAGGATCATTTCAAAGTGAATGTTAGACATATAAAGACAAGTAACTATGAGGAATTTTGTGATTCTTGGAAGAATTCAGTGGGAAATTTGATGGATGACAATTTGAGAGGGGTGGAGGCAGATAGAGATCAAAATGTTTGCGGCTGTAATCTCACTACAGAAATGGCAGGACTGAGGGACAAAATAAACTTTTGACAGCTTGCCCATTCACACCCAAGGCAGGGGAGATTTCTGGATTTCCTATACAGAATCCTGGTTGTACTATTCACAGACCACAGGAGAGTGACTAGCAGGATGAAGGCAAAAGATGGATCCTAAGAGGCTCTAGAACCATGTCCCCTGAGCCAGCAAATACCAGCTCAGCTGAGGGGAAGAGGTAAAGACAGACATTCTCTCTCAGTACCTCCAAGACAAGAGATGCTTCCATCTTCTTGATCAAGGCACAGGCACATGAGAGGATGAAATTCCAAGCCCCAACTAGGATTGAAATTTTATGATTTTTAACTATAAATGTAGCAACACTGGAATACACGAATGTTACTACAGAAAAAATCAAATTAGTGCATCTATTACTAATATGAATAAATTTCTTTAAGGAAAAAAAATTCCAAGCCTGAGTGAAAACATGAAAATGGAAGCTACAAAAGAAAATTTAAAATTGGAAGAGATAATTTCTCTCTGAGCTTAGATTGTCTCATGAATTCAAACATGTCTAAATGTGTTTTAATTTTAATATAAAAAGGAACTATAAATCATTGAAACACCCTGGAAGAACAGGAGGTGTGGTCATTGATTTACTTGGTAATACACTGTGCATTTCTTCTTTTTTCTTTTTAAAAATATATATTTTATTAATTCTCTGTATATTTCATAATATACATAATGAAATATATATTACATAATATATTTTGGTCATATTCACCTATTTCTCCTCTAACATCTTCCACATCTACTTGCTACATTCTTACACTTCCCTCTACACCCAATTTTAGGGTCTCTTTTCTTTGTTTTAAATCCACAGAGTCCAGTCAGTGCTGCTCATATACTAGATGGAGTATCTCTCCAAAAGTAGCACGTATTATGATGATTTCCAATTGGTTCCACCAGTTTGCAGCAATAAGTTGAAAGATGAATGGTAAGTGGGAATGGAAGGGTGGTAGGAGTCAGAGGTCAGGGATGTCCAAGGTAAAACAGTATTTTCTGGACATGACAAGATCACTTCTTACCTGGACATAGGGCAGCTGCTGTTCTTCTCATAATTCCTGTGCAAGATCAAGCCAGTCAACATGGCAGCACGGAAGGGGAAAAGGCTCACAAGTCTAAACCCCTTCCTGAGAAACCACTGACAGCTGATGACTGCTGGGAAAGGACCATTCACTTTTTCGTATGGGTATGGCCCTTGCTAAGTATATGGGCATTTCTTCTTAAATGAATCTTATTTTAATTGACACACAGTACAAATATTTATGAAATGCAGTATGAGGCTCACATATATGTATAAGCCGTATAAAGAGAAAAATCAGATTATTTATTATATCTTTCACCTCAATTTATCATTTCTTTGTTCTCAAATGTTCACAACCCACTGTGTGGAGCTTGAGGATGGATCAATGGCGCTCTTCCAGGTGACCTGGTTCCCCAAATCCATATTGGGTAGCTCAGGGCTGCCTGAAACTCCAGTTCCACAGGATTTAATATCCTCTTCTGAACTCTGAGGATACCTGCACTCACATACATATATACCTACACCTATACACACAATTAAAACTAAAAAATATCTTTAAAAGAACCACTGTCCAGATATGTTGAAGTGCACAGTTCCATCTTGATGGCTCAGCTACAACACTCTATACTCAAAGAACAAACTTAATCCTTCTAGCTGTAACTTTGTGCTCACTGAAGAAAACTTCTTCCATCTGCTCCCTCTACTCCCCATCTACTGCAAAAAAAATTTAGAGAAAATGATTCATATTTGTATGAAAAGGAAGATTTTTAATAAAAAACTAGAAATCCTAGGCAAGAAAGGCAAAATTTGATAAATATGATTATAATTAAGTAAAAACATTTGCATAGCTCAGGGGACAGTAATAGGCACAGGAGACAGCCTACAAAACAAATAAAAGTATTTGCAATTTACAGATCTGATGAGTTAATATGAGGTAATTTTAAAAACTGAAGTAATAAATTAACAAAAATGTGGACAAATTTCTAAATGGTCTTATTAAGTAAAAAAACACGGAGCCAGAAATTGGGGTTAAAGGCTGAGAGAGATCAGAGGAATAGGAAGAGCCACAAGCCAACCTCACCTCACCAACTCCGCAGCTTCCAAAAAGCTACTTCCTGTCTAGCCACACCTATATGCCTTCTGTTCTGCCATCTGATTTACTCTCTCTGTCCAGCTACATCACTTCCTCTTCCTGGCCAGCTCTGTCACTTCCTGTCTGTCTGTACAGACCTCCAGACTTCATGGTTTACTAGTGTTGAAATTTAAGGCGTGTGCCACCATGCCTGGCTCTGTTCCCAGTGTGGCCTTGAACTCACATAGATCCAGACAGATCCCTTCCTCCCAAGTGATAAGATTAAAGGCATGTGTTACCATTACTTGACCTATATGTCTAATATAGTGGCTGGCTTTCCTCTGATCTCCAGGCAAGCTTCATTTATTAAAGCACAAATAAAATATCACCACAGAAAAATTCTTTAAAATCCATTTAGAAAACAAATGACTTGCATAATTATTTTTATACAGGAAACTCATGATACCAAAATTTCCATATTCATTCTCCTTAACCAAAAGAGAAATGTAAATAAAACCCACAATAAATAACACCATGTTCCAAGAATGACTAGCACTAATTCAATCAAAAATTTTTTAAAAAAAGCAAACTTTTTTGGCTGAAAATTCTTGAAAAGCATTGTAAACTGTTGGTGCCAATGTTAATTAGTATAAAACAATGTAGAGTTTCCACAAAAATTGTTACTCATACCTTTTTTTAGCAATTATCTTTTAACGAATCATTTACATATTTATTTATGTGTATGTCCATGTGAGTGTGTGTTCATATGTTTTCTATGCCTGTGTGTGCAGGTGAAAGCCAGAAGCAGGCTTCTGGTATTTTCTTCTACCACACTCCACTTGCTTCTCCCAAGCAGGGTATCTCCCTGAATCTAGAGCTGTGTTTTCTTGGCTAGTGGAAAGTGACCAAGCCTCAGATGTTCTCATCTCATTGTCCCTTAGAGTAAAACTGTTTGCTTATTTCCCAGGTGCTAGGATCTAAACTCTGGTCTTCATGATGGTAAATTAAACACCCAACCACTAGGTGATATCTCCAGCCCCATTTTTCTAGAAATTCTTGTACTGAAAGCATTCAAAGGAAGGAAATAAAGGTATCAAAATGATACCTGTCCTCCCTATTAACAACAGACAAGACATGCAAACTATTGAAAATGCTCCTGAAATTCTAATTATCTATAACAAAGTGAAAAGTAAGTTACTAAGATAACTGATAATTGAAAATGTGACATATCTTTAGTTTTTAAAAGAATTTATCTTGTGTTCATGTCAACATTTCTGAATAACCTGTAAACTCTAATAGTATAGTGCAATCATGAAAAATAGGTCTAATATAGTGTATGAAAAGAACACCACCTCATAATGACCTGTACCACCTTAGATTTATACAGGTGCCACACATGGAAAGGACTCCATCTGAAGCTCATAAATACTATATCTTGTTATCTTCTCTCTTAAATGATACGACTGAGAACTTCAAGAAAGACATCTTGAATTACCTTGATCAAATATTCGGATTTGTGAATGTGTGTTTTACTGAGTGGAGAAAACCATGTTGTTGGGAGCCATGCAGCCTAGTTTCAGACCAGTATATGAATGCTTGTCCAGTGAGTCTCCAGATGAGGCAAAGCCCATAGGGACAGTCTTACTAGGCAACAACCAGTGGACTTTGGGCCAGCACAGAATGTTGCTGGGACTGCAGGGCCTACACCCTCTTTTTCTCGTAATGTTGACTATTCTTTTGGTGGTTTTTAGTATTACTTTGTCAATCACACATGGGACAGATGTGATCAGTACTGGAAACCCATTTTTTCTCGAATATGTTCCCCTAAAATACTTTGGGAGCTGATGCTTCTCAGGTTTCTTCTTTGGGGATGCCAGCTGTTATTCCAGACCCTGGGAACTCTTCTGATTCAGTGCTGACAGGATCGGAGGCAATTCACCTCTATTTTTCTAAACATGCTTTCATAAATTTTGAACAATATTATTATTCCTGAAAGTATATGCCTATGTTTACCACCTTTTAGTTTTGTAAAGACAAGATGTACCTAGCTTGATATTTGGCCAAGCTAGCAAAATAATGTGTTGTTTGGGGTTTAAAGATATTTTTGATGTGAAAATTGGAAGAAGACATATTTGACATATTTGTTTTTGTCAGAGGTTAACATTGGAGGATGGGAAAAACATGCTTGTTTTGATGTGTAAATAAAGACAGCTGGAGCTATGCGAGGCTGGCCACTTGTGTGAAACTCATCTGGTGGTCAGACAATTCATTTCTTCATGCCAATGCCACTTCCCAGTCTCAGAACCTGAACCTAGGCTTTGGCGGGACTGTGGCACCATGAGATTTATGAAACCCAGATTTTTATGAGATTGTATTTGTGCTGTATGATAAAACAAGACAGATACTGGCCAAGTCCAACATTTTTAAAAGGTCTTCGATTCCAAGATTAATATTGGCAGAAGCAGCTTCACCTTTGGAAACTCATTCTTCATAGAAACTAGACAACTGTGCAGGACAAAAAACATGGAATCCTGAAAATGAAGACAAGAGCCTTCAGAAACCTTCCCCAGCAGTGAGACTGAAGTCTAATTAAGGAATTCCAAATGCTTTACTTTGAAAAGCAAAACAAATCTGTGACTTCTGGAACTGCCAATTGTCCAGTAGTTTAAGAACATGTTCTGCAGATTCTCAGTCTGTCCCGACCATTGTATGTCGGAGGGACATACACAAGGTATGAAGGATGACTGTCTCCTTGGCTCATTCTTTAAATTCCTTAGCTGACCTGAAGACTTTCCCGGACAAGTCTTATCTACAGATATTTTCTATAGCTGCTGGCCTCAAGTCTGATTCTTATATAAAGTGCTGTGAGGTCCTTCACTTTGTTTAGCTTGCATAGGGAGACATGGTTTAACTAGTAGGATAAATTGTGTTATATCATACTTTTCAAAAATCACCATGGAGATATATTCATTACTGGGCTGTCTCCCTTTCATTCTGCAATAAGTCTAATGATTCTACTTCTCTTTATAAAATAGGATGGATCTTTTTTACCGGACATGAATAAAATAAAACATAAAGAGCAGGTAATAATCAAGGCTAGATCATAAATGTCATGGTGATTTGGACAGGATTTTCTCTTGGGATAAATTCATAGAATCTGAGACAGAAATGGCAGGATTCCTTGGTTTCCCACTGACCACAGTACCTCCTGAGCACCTAGTGAATCTGACTTATAGACAAGAACTGGGAGGCAGAGGACTGAAATTCTGCATTAACTCAGTAAAGATGGTGAACACAGGCTGTGCTCATTTTGCCAATAACTGAATGAGGTGGGAAGAGACAGCACAGAAGGCCTGTAACCTGCACACATGCACAAGGAGGTGCTAGGGAAATGTCACATGTAAATCACAGGTGTGTCATGGTTGTGAGCAACATTCCTTAGAGGGGATCAGGGCTTCCCTGCACATTTGAAATCTACTCAGTTCTGCCCTGGAAATGAAAATCAAATTTCCTGAATGGGATGAAATACACACACACACACACACACACACATACACACACACACACACACACACACACACACATACACACACACAAACACACACACACAAACACACACACAAGCAAACGTGCACACACACTTGTACAATGTCTGGCCATCATGCATGATAATTTAAAATTTTACTATGGGTCAAGTTAAAATGTCTAATGAAAGATATAAGTGGACTGTGGGAACAAATTAAGCTAAAGTGGTAAGGCACTGTGCATGAATAGAATTGGAACAATTGCTGTGAAGAAGGGGAAAGGAGGCCTCCAGGTGTTGAGAAATAATGTCATCAATAGACAATAAAGTGATACTTTCTCATAACACCTATAAAAGAGGTAAGTTTACTATATTAGACATTAAGAACTGCAGGATAAATGGTACCATAAGGTAAATAAAGAGTTCCTGGTAGAAAGTTTATGTAACAGAATAATGGATGTCATCTTATGTTCCCATGCAATTTAGGTAGGAAGGTCATTAAAGTGTAACGAATATGTAATACGTTTTTATGGGTGCTGCTATATAGGTTCTTTGTATTTATTTTTATCAGTCTTCATCTCTGTAGTAATTGTTATTGAAATCTCAATAATTAACAGTGTTAGTGATGTCTTAGTCCAAATTCCTAGAGAACAGGGGATTTATGAAGCCCAGAAATTTATTTGATATATTTCTGAACCTGTGAATTCAAGCACATTGTGCCAATACTTGTCAACCTGAAGTGAGGGCCTTGCTGTGTCATTAGATGATGTAGGGTGTGTCAGGGTGAGGTGGAGCACACAAGCTAGCTTGGTTCTTCCTCCTGTGTGAATACCCTGATGCTATCCATGGAGTTCCATTTTAAGACCTCACCTAGTTCAAAATAAATCCCTAAAATTATACATCTTAAGTCTATCAATGTGTAAAACTGCTGTTTGGTTTTCCTAGGTATTGATCGTGGATGCTCAATTATACCATAGTCAGAGATAAAAACTGAAGGGTATAGTTAAATGAAACCTGAAGCTGAGAAGTGCTCTTCCAAGTCTTTATACTAAGTCTGGTCTCATGATTCACACACAATCCATGGTGGACTCCTGACTTTCCAAAGTATATATCATCATGACTTACACAAAAATATTCCAGTGATTGTAGAATATGTCTTGAAGAGAAAAGATTTAGAAAAGTTTCTGAGAGACATACACTTCATTTCAATGTGGACAAGGTTTGCATGAAACATACCTTCATGGGGGTTACACTAATCAATAGATTATTATATATAGAGAGATAGTTAATATTACATATTAACTATCAAATGCCAGTAATAACATTATGCTTAATAAATAATATCTCATGCCAAGAGACAGAAAATGATTTTAAAATTAAAATGGCAACTGGTAATTTTAAAACAATCCTTGGAAAAAGAAACTTAAAATTAGTAAATACTAATTTTGTTAGGACTTTCATATTTATGATTACGTTTCTTAAGTATCATTTTAGAACTTACAAAAGAAATATCAAATTATAGCAAAAGGCTGATTCAGCTTTAGAATATTCCCCAAGGGAAATGAGTAAATGGTCCACCAGAAATGGTTGTCTGTCTATACATATGAAATGAATTTCAAATATGAAATGAGCAAACAAAAAACATGGGAAAATATTAACTTGTAAATTATACATCTTCACATACCATTGCTCTGAAATGACTTAATTTTATCCATCCAAGGTTTAGATCAGCTTTGGAAATACAAATATTGATTGACATAAGTTCATAGGAGACACATCCATAAACAGAGTGTTTATTAATAGGAATTGGTTTTACAAACCCACCAGGATTCAATTAAAATAATTGCAGTGGATTTGCATGGTTTAACACATGAAAATTATCTAAAAGACATCTAACTAAAAACTTTTCTCACAGCTATATATATATATATGCCTAAAATAAAATGAATACATGTGAGGATGTATGTGCAAGTTAGAGATAGGTTTACAAGAATTTTGACTCTCTCATTCAAGTGGCTACAATGTTGAAATGGCATGGGTGACATTCCAAATGTTTACAATGTTAAAATGGATTGTTTTATAATCAACACATACTTTTAACAGAAAACAGTATGTCATGCCATCACAGTGGTAAGTTAAAACACATAATTACCTGAATTTTTGTTCACTATAAATCAATCTGAAACATCCCTAGCAGCAACATTTTTAACTCACTTCAGACTGCCATCCAAATGCTAGGTCAGTTATGACCTGACAAATATTCTTCCCTTGGGCCAGCAATGTTCACAGGAAAATGTTAACTCGTGTCTGCTTTACTCCAGAAGCAGGCTATACCAGGCTGACTGTAATTCCTGAGTTCAATTCTAAGCAGTTTTCTCATGGAAGAGACAACATTCCCCAAAGCTTCTGGAAATAAAAGGACAATAACAGTTCATCACAGTGAAAAACCTTTAGATAATTTTTCAGGAAAACCAATTTGCCAGTGTACTAATACAGTATCTTCTCTAGTAAGATAGATCAGTAATAGTATCTTTAAATAAATAGAATATGTTCGGGTAAGGGTTGGGAAATTTTTCTACTGTTCTAATGAAAATTTTACAGTATGATCCTAAGCTCAGTAGATCTTAGTGAAATAAGTCCTATAAGATTTGACACAACATCCAATGACATCTCAACTCAGTACTCAGATTCTATCATCCTTAAAACTGCAACTCAGAGAAAGTTGAGTGCAGCTCCATGTGATTTCTTAAAAGCTTGATGTCACTCAGGCAACAAAGAGAACACTAAAATTTTTCTGAGAAGACTAACCCTTTACTCATGAATTTATAAATTTCCACCTTTCAACACATCTCTAAATTATTGTGCTTTGAGACTAGATCGGCCATAGATCTAGGGGAAAACGAAATATCGTTTTCTACTAAAAGAGTGCAGCAATAAAATGACTCCTAATGACATTCTGCTCTACTCAGACCACTGTCATCCTCAGTCATCATTAGAGAAGCTCCCTCTGCAGAGGATGGGAATAAATACAGAGATCCACAGTTGAACAATGTGCAGACAGTAAGAGACTTCAGAACACTCAGTTCTAAATGTGATGTCTCCATCAAGTCTCTTTCTTTGGGACTCAATAACCTGAGGAAGAAGAGGTGGGAAGATTGTAAGAGCCAATGGGAATGGAGGACACTAAGGAAATAAGACCTTGTAGACACAACAGGACTGATGCACACATAAACTCACAGGGTCTGTGATAGCATACACAGGTCCTGAACACGTCTAACCCAGATGGGGTCCCAGCACTGTGAGAGGAAATGGCACAATGCCCCCAACCCCAACCCAGAAGATGATAATTACTCAAAAATAAAAATTAGTTTTCTCCAAGGGAGTCTCACTGGGTAAACAAAATACAGTTAGGAGTAGGTCCCATCACCTTGTGCAGCCTTGGAGCAGTAGGGAGGGGCTCGGCTCACTCCCCATGGGACCCTTGATTTGGAGGATGTGGGGCTGTGGGTGGCTTGGGAGGGAGGGCTGGAGGGTGAGAGGAGGGAGGAGGGGGATCTGTGAGTGGTATGTAGAGTGAGTAGAAAATTTCTTAATAAAAAAAATGAAGAAAAAAAAAGAGTATGTCCCATGCCCAGAAGTAGATGGCCAACACAAAATGAACTCAGTGGTATTTTGGAGGGTTTTTTATTTTATTTTTTGTCTCATAATGTTTTGTATGGGTGTTTTTTCTGTTTTAGTTTATAGTTTCTGGTTTTGTGTTTGTATGGGATGTCTGTGTGTGCAAATAGGTGTATTTCTGAATGTATATGTGTTTCTTGTGCTTTTCCTTTGGCTTTTTCCTGTTCATTTGTTTATTTTGTTTTCTTCTTCTTCTTCTTCTTCTTCTTCTTCTTCTTCTTCTTCTTCTTCTTCCTCCTCCTCCTCCTCCTCCTCCTCCTCCTCCTTCTTCTTCTTCTTCTTCTTCTCTCTCTCTCTCTCTATCTCTCTCTCTCTCTCTCTCTCTCTCTCTCTCTCTCACTTTCTCCTAAATGCCTGTTTGTTTCCTAATAAGAGATAGCAAGAAAAGGTGTGGATTTGGGTGGTTGGAGAAGTGGGGAGAAGCTAGAAGAAGTTGGGGAGGGAAACCATAGTCAGAATATATTATATTTAAAAAAATCTTTTTTTAATAAAGAAGAAAAACAAATAATGGTGCCTCAACAAAAATACTCTAAAGTGAAATAAATACCTAAATACTGTTACTTTTGACACAAAATTTTAAAGCAAAAAAAAATGAATTGATGTTCATTTACTAATTTTATTCATCCCTAGTTATTTATTTGTATGTGATATCTGCAGTGCCCATTGTCAGGTTTAACAAGGGCAGGTGAGCAAATGCAGACCCAGTCTCTATTTTAGTAACTCCTCCTGTACATAAACGCGTGCCCAGCACTTGGGAGCTAGCAAGCTCCATGTAGTTGGATCCTCATGAGATCAAAGCATCAAAGCACATCTTCCTGGTCACTTTGAGAAATACACTAACTGCAAAGCTTCCATCTACAGTATCATCAGCTCAATTTAGTTATTAGTTTATAGCATATTAATTGTCAGGGAATATGCAAACCAAAATACCCACTGAATTTTTTACATTAAAACTAAAATACTCAGTAACACAGTTAAAGCAAAAATGAGAACTGTTACTTAAGCAAGTCTGATTATCCAGTTTTAGAAAGACAGACGACTGGTGGAGACCCAAGCTGATTCCCCCTTGTGCCACTTTAATTATCATCAAATTTTACTGACATTCTTAATGAGGCTTCTGCCTCTGTTTTTCAGTCAACTAAAGGTAGATAATGATTTGAAAACTCATTCCTGAACTCTCTGGCTTCCTATGAGCTCTAGGCATTGGCTCCTCTATCCCTTTATACAGCTGCTCTGTGGCTCTTTTTTTGCCCATGGAGTATTTTTGTTTCTACAAGATGTCCAAGAAGACCCCAAGATAATATCCAGAATGGTTGCATGGCTATATCCTCCACAAGAAGATTCAAAGGACTGAGGAAAAGACAGGGAACTTCTCCATCAACATAAGAAGAAACTGGAACCAAGATTAGAAATAATAAAAAATGTTTTAGGCTGAGTAACCAATTTGGAGCCACACTCGTGATTAGCACCCCTGGAAAAGGACAAAGCTGAATGGGTAAAAATGTTCTTTAAAGACTAGCTAACTCTATGCAGCACTACCATTTCAGGCAGACCTCAGCATTCAGGGCTCATTACCACATATTGCAAAGCCAGCAGTCATAGTCATGGCTAATTTGACAGGATCTAGAATCAGCTAGGGGAAGAACCACTGGGCACATCTATGGGGTTTTCCTAGATTGGGCTTCTTGAGGTGACAAGACTCACATTAACTGTTGGTAGAGCATCCTGTTGTCAGAAGGACAGAAATGAATGAAAAAGACAAAGAAAACTGAGTGCCAGGATTCATCTCTCCCACATTCTCTAGATGCATTGTGACTAACTAGCTTCTTCCTGTTCCTGTCAAGACTTTCCTACCATGATGGACTGCACCCTCATTGTACCTATAAGACAAAATAAATGCTTCCTTTCTTAAGTCTCTTTGGTCAGATTTTGTTAGAGTAAGGACAGTAACATACACATCTTGATAAGGGACCATCATGGGCAAATACTTGCTTGTTAATTTTTCAGTCTGTGATTCAATCTCCATGTTTCTCTGCATTCATCAAGGAAGACATTGAGAATGAGGCTACAGTGGGAAATTGGATGTCACTCCAAGAGGTAAGGGTTAGGGTGTTCTGGGTTCTAGCTGATACACAGACTAGAAACATTAGTTCCACACAGATGATCCCTCTGCAGGCTGACCAGCCTCTGGTCCTAACTCACATGTCATTATGAGTCAAGATTCTGTTCATGCCTTTGCACAAGTATTTTGAGCAAAAGTGTTCCCTGAGGAAAACAAAGTTTAGAGTGATTATTGGAAAAAAAAGACATAAGTCAACTTTATTCCTCAGCAGATTTGCATTATAGGTTCTCTATATGCTGGGTTTTGTAATAGCAGGGAAATGTGAATGTCCGTGGAGTCTGTAGATGCTAATACACATTTCGAGAATATCTAAAGTTTGTCATTTTGCAAATCCTGACTGCATGATATATTTCAGGCTGACAATTATGACCTAAACATTGTAACAGAAAAGACTATAATGAATCCAATCTATTTAACTGATATATTTCACCTCCCTGTGTGATAAGGAACTATATTTAGACAAAGAAACTGATTGGAAAACATGGGACTAAATGCTGTTTTGAGTATAAAAACACAGAAGAATATTCTATAGAGGCAAAAGACTTTTCTCTTCTCTCCATGTGCAATTTACAATCTGGTTTAAACAAATAATCACATACAAATAAAATTAGAATTGTAGCTCTTTCAAAGTGCAGATGTATATATAATGTCTCCATAATCACAAAAAAAAAATTTCTCCCTGGAAATACAGGAAACAAATTAGCAGGGGTATAATCCTTGGCTGGAAAAAAAGCACATTATTGGTAAGAGTTAAAGATGAGGAAGATTAGAGTGAGGAAAGCTGAGCAAGAAAACACCGTCAACAGAAATACAATGGAGGGACCACAGGAAACACGGATTCTAAAGTCCTTCTACCACACAGTGAGTGGGGTCAGTTGTTTCAAGAATAATGGTACATGATATCAATCTAACCTTCTGAGTTCTAAGTTTCTGAGGTTCATTTTGTGGTCTTGGCAGCTCCCATACATTTATTATTTTTCTTAATTTTTATAGCAGAAGTGTGCATTCAAACACAAGACATAGAATATAATATTAACACTATTATCACATGTGAACTTTTTAGAACCATAAAACAATAGATTCTCCCCAATACTAAGTTTTGAAGCTATTTTCCTCTTTAAAGTACAGAGTAAATATGTTTCTCTTTTAGGTTTGTAAAGTTGTGAAAAGGACATAATCTAGCAAGGTGTCACTTTCAGTTCAGAACCAATCCCATGTTGATCTGCACAGAGAGGTGGAAAGCCCAGTGGGTGGTCTTTCTTACCGTCTCTACTGACATCGTCACTCTTGGCATCTTTTCCATACCTAAACCAAGTTAGTCAACTGGCCAAGCTTCATGTTGTATTTCCCCATAACTGCTTTGTGTTTTAATATTAACAGTGCAAAGATGACTTCATGAGCCAAAGATTGCTTTATTTTTTTTACACCATGTCCTCAACCTCCAGAGTAAAGCTGGGGATGTGAAATCAAATGAGAAGTCATTGGTATATTGCTTTCCTGGCATACAAGCCAAACACACCAAATAATTGAGGTCCATGGTGTTAGCTTTCCTTCCAAACATGTTAAAGTGTTGCATTCCACTTTTGACTTGGGGACCAGAAAATCTAGGAGGAAAACTATGAGATCTGTCTCTTACCATCATGATGATTGTCTCACATTTTGAGGTTAACACAATTTCTGCTGTGTTTGAGATTATATATGACTTTCTTTGCTATGTTCCTATTGTCTCAGTAAGTTTTAGTTAATGTGATCACCATTACAAAGGGTAATACAATCACACATTGAAGTTATATATAAAAAAAAGAGTCACTGAATGCCCATCCTTCACACTATCACACAGAAGGACAGAAATGAATGAAAAAGACAAAGAAAACTGAGTGTCAGGATTCATCTCTCCCACATTCTCACTCTAGATGAACGCCCATCCTTCACACTATCACATGATTTTCCCTAAAGCTCTTACCTCTTCTCCCACTTTCTCCAGTAGAAACTGGCCTTGAAATGTTTTTCCTTAATCCAAATGACTGACTTATTTTTATGTGCTAATATTAAACCCTTAAAGTCAGGGCAATTCTCTCTTAAAATATGTGTTATTTCTTTCTAGCTGAAGGGTGGATCATATGGCTGAGAAATTTATTCCTCATACAATTTTCAGATTTCTACCTGGGCACAGCTAAAGTTCTGAGTTACAAAATAAACAAATTAATAGCAAGCATTTTCTCTAGCTATGGCAACCCAATAGAACATTGTATTTTAAATACATAGAAAATGTCAGGGACAAACCTTTGTGGACTATCAATTTCAAATATAAAGAATGAGATCCAGAAATAAGAAACTAATATCTGGCTTTGTACCTAATTATTTTAAAAGACAAAAAGAGAGCCCCAGTGTCCAGTTGTTTAAGGATCTTGATCTCTAGGGAGACATAAGCAAGCCACTGCTCATAGGGCTCCAGCAACAAACCCAAGTATAATTCTAGCAAAGTCCAACCTGGTTAGACAATGAGTTGATTGGTTTACTTACAGATAATGGGCAAGGGATTATGTACAGGAACATGGTAACACCAAAGCAGCAATAACAATAAAAAGTCTTACCCCCAGCATAGAAGATGACTTCCCCATAGCTGCATAGATGGAGACCCCCGGTAACTCTTCCAGTCTTTATAGTGTAGCACCTCCCAAGATCATGAGGCACATGCAATCAGGACAGAATGACAAATGACCAGGAGGTGCAGAAGGAAGAATATCAGGGGAAGGGCCTAATGACCTCGGCCAACTCTTGCCCTATAAGGGAACTTCCACAGTCAACAAGCCCAACCACAGGGGTATCTTGAAATAATCATGGCTGTTCTGGTGACAACAGAGGTTCTTATGCTCAGAGGATGGTTCATTACACCTGTATAGATGCTTTTGCGACTTTTCAGTCTTCTCTGGAAACATTCTGAAAACTCATACTATCCTTCAAAATGAAGTACACATTTGGGACAAGAAATGAGAGTATAGAAGAAATATTCAACAAGGAATGATAAGAAAGGCAAGCAGTATGTGTAGATATGAGGAAAATGAAAAATAATATTGCATCTCCACATTTAATATTTTCTCACTGGGACAAGTAAACTTACATTGTTCCAACTACAAATATCAGTATTAGAAGCTGTCCCTCAGAGTTCTGTTGTCATAATTATTAGCATGTGTGATTCATAAAACCATGACAACTGTGAAATAGAATACAGGACATAATAGATTTTATTTATTTATTTAATATTTTAGGAGAACTGGTAATATTAATTTTCACTATTAGATTTAAATCGGATTTGAATTATTTCACTCAGATGTAGTCAGTGAAACATTTGACAGCGAGAATTCCTTAAAACAATAAAAGGAAATGAAAAATTTGGCATCGTATTATTTAAATGAACAGAGAATCATTTATTTAATAATAATAAACATATTGTATTGAGTAGATGCAATTTTTATTTTCCAAGTTACCATGGGCTCTAGTCATAGCCTTGGATCTCTTTAATCTGACACAAAGTGAATTTTCCTTTTGAGCTTACAAAAACTTTAGCAATTTTCTTTACTCTCCATTATTATGTCTTGAGTTTTTCTAAGAAGCTTATTGAGTTTAAATATGAAGGTTATCTAATAGGCTCATGAGTGGAACAGGTAGCTGGAGTTGCAACTTTAGAAGTTGTGTCTAGTTGGAGGAAGTGGGTCACTGGGGATTTGTCCTGCAGGTGTACATCTTGTTCTCTCTCTCTCTCTCTCTCTCTCTCTCTCTCTCTCTCTCTCTCTCTCTCTCTCTCTCTCTCTTCCTCCCTCCCTCCCTCCTTCCCTCTCTCTCTCTCTCTCTCTCTCTCTCTCTCTCTCTCTCTCTCTCTCTCTCTCTCTCTCCTCTCTTGTCTTTCTGACTGACATGAGATGAGTAGCTTATCCTACTACATAGCTCTGCCACAATGCATCACATAATGTAGTGTCTCAAACACAGAACCATGCCTCAAATTGACATTCCCCAAATGGTAAACTAAAAGTAAAGTCACCACCTCTTTAAGATTTTCCTATTAGTTTCCTATCATAGTAAATAAATGTGTGACTATATAAAGGAAAAACTAACTCTTGTGAGACACATTTAGTTGTGGTAGGGAAAAGGGTGTTCATATGAAGAATACAGCTACTACCCCCTCATAAAGCACAGACATTAATTCTACCAATGTTTTCAGCAATCCAAAATAACATCTTACAGAGGAAAAAAATTATATATTATTATCCGCTAGCTATTTGATGTGTGTGTGTGTGTGTGTGTGTGTGTGTTTGTAGTTAGATGGTTGAATGGAAGTAGAGGTGTTGTTAATGTGAACCAATAGACTTACACAGTATATTTGAGAGTTTTGAATACACTCATACACACACACACACACACACACACACACACACACACACATTGCTCTACATCTGTACCTTGTAGGAGCAAGTGTTTGTCTTTAACTTAGAGAAAAATGAAAATACAAGTTCATATCCCAATCTAATTCTTTTACACAACATTTACCTTCAAAACACAAATTAACGCATATAGCCATCGACTGCTCACTTCTCACTGAGACTTTCAGGAGCATCATCTTCTGTCTGATTCAATTTCACAACCTGGTCCACACAGGAGGATGCTGTGCCTTGAGGAAGGCAGCTCTAAGTGTGAAATTTCCTGAAAGGAAAAATGAACATGCATGTCACAAAGGCAGAGAACAGAATTACACCTACAAGTTTCATAAAGAAGGTGTGATATTTTCTGTTTCCCATCTGTTTGGAAAGCCTGCAGCCACAGCCAGAAGTTGTCTAAGTATACTCAAGTTAAGGGAGAGGCTAAGGCTGATCTTTTTATTTAATTTGTAAGTCTGACCGCTGTTAATAATAAGCAGCCAGCAAGGTGGTACACCTGTTTAATCAAGAGCACATACGGAGATTCAAGAGTTCAAGGCCAGCCTCCCCTACTTGAGACCCTGTCCTGAAAACCCACTCAATGAGTGAAAACAAAACAAAATGCTGTTAATTTTGAGCAAATTAGTTAATCTCCTTGCTTCTATAGTGGCAATGCTGAGGAAATATAGTTCCTCATAGATCAGGGTAATTGTGAGGTCAAACTAAAATTATGTAGGTAAATCCTTTACTTCATAGCCTAGAAAGAGATTTTTCCAATTAACACAGAAATGATTATTTTAATTAATGGCACGTATTTTCCCACATGGTACAATTTTATTTGCTTTATACAATGTAACAAAAATTTACAGTTAATTGAAAAAGTTACCTAATGTCTGGCCACAAGCCACACTGCTGTGATATCCTAATTAACAACTGAATGACTGGCAGAGTGGAGTCTTTTATGGGAAAACAGAACAAGATAAACAACAGCAAAATAATTTTATTTGCTTTAATACTATAAAATTTACTTTGAATATGTATGTAAATTTTCATTAACACCTGTTAAATATTTAAGTGTGCTCTGATTTTAATGAGATACATTTCCATATAGAATGAATATTTTTCATCAAGATGATACTTCTAGCTTTTGATGTCCTGGAACATCAAACCCTGCATGGTTATGGGCAATGAGAAATTTCTAGTCATCACCTGCTCTTTTCAAGGTTCAGAGTTCGAACTCAATAGTCTAATTCACTAGACACAATAACAACCCATGAAAAAAGGCTATTAAGTCAATTGTCCCAGTTTTCTGAGGTAACTAGGTGAGTGAAATACATTTTTTTTCATTTATTGTAATGGATTGGGGCTAGAAATAACTCATTAAGAAGACCAGGTGTAGGTCAGAAAAATAATTTAGTGTCAAATGTATAGATGCATACAGTTGTGATTTATAAGTTTATATAGAAACACAAATGTGTATATGTAAACATAAAACTTTAACTTTTACACTGGTTCAAGGTGAATACTTACTGGGTGAGTTCAACCATTCAGTGTAGTAAGAATTGACTAAATTATATAGTCATTATGTTTGGACATCAGGCTCACTGGCCCAAAGCTTCAGGGGAGTCTCCTGTCTCTGACTCCCATCATGCACTGCCTTTCTGTGGATTCTAGGGATTTAAACTCAGGTCCTCATGAGGCATGGCAAGCATTTTATCCACTGAGCCATCTCCTCAGACACAGTCTTCACTATTTATAAATACTACTTTCTTTTCAGTCAGAAACTTCCAGACACAATAATACATTGAATGACAAGAGAAAAGGTGGTAGAAACCTAGTCACAGATGAACCAGTCTCTGCGGTTTTCAGAAATGAACATTAAAATATGAATGGTAAAATGTGAAGAAAATAAATGGTAGAACTTAGATCTTCCTAGAGAGAATAGAAGTCATTTCTTAATAAGTAAACTCACACTTAAAAAAATATACTGAGTATGTTAAGTGAAAAAAGAAACCAGAATGAATCTTTAAACAGAATATTTATAAAAGAGTAGGACAGTGCACTGTAAAATAAGTCAGAGGATCACAAATAGTTAACAAATGAGGAGGTGAAATATGCAAGAAACCATTAAAGGACTATAGTCTGACGGCAGAGGTCTTCTCAAGGCATTGGGTTGTCCTAACAGAAAGCAAAGGAATGGTCGGGGCGGGGTGGGGGGGGGCAGGGAGCTAGTTGAGGAGGTACATAGATTTTTCAAAAATAGAAAAAATAAGTCAAGTCAGGAATTCACGAAGTTATAACAAGTACAAGCCAAAGAAACTCAAGAAACCATCATCCATCCATTATAATAAAAACTCTAAAACTAAAACCAGAGATGGAATTAACAAAACAATTGCTCATAAAGACACATTAACATCAAAGAAGTCCTGAGGTCCTAAGGAACTGCTCTGGAGAAATGATGGAAATGAGATGGCATTGAACATAAGCTTTAGAAAATAACTTAAAATTGCCACCTTAAATTTTTAAAATGTTACTGATACCTTAGTTTAGTTTTAATTGTATAGAATAAAAAGAATGGCTATTTTATTGACAGTGTAGCTCTGGATGGTCACATGGTAACACCATAAACTCTTATGTTATTAAAAACCTAACCATCAAGGCATTGTATTATCATCTCTACCCTTTTAATGTCTATCATTTGAGTTGGAAATGTCTACACAGGGTGTGTTCCCAACCCACTTTCAAGTCTTATTGTTTCTGCTTAGTGACCCACTAGTGAACCAGCACACCTCACGTGGACATAGTTGGAATGGTAACCACTGGAGCCTATAATCACTTATGTTCATGATTATTTTATGTAGAGTACAAGATTATGTGTTTTATCCCATGCACATAAAACCTTACACTTTGCTATGGTTCACCCCATCCAACCCTAAAAGTTCCCTCGTGACATCTAAGTAGTGCCAATATTTACTTTCACTTTCAAAATCTGTTAATTTTGTTCTACATTTATTTTCATAAGAAGTATTAATGAAGATAAAAAGCACAAAATAATCTCAGCAAATGGAAATACGCATAGACAAAATTCCTCAATATGAAAACACGTCAGAGTATTTAACATCCAGGAAATATTTAAAATTTCAAAGATATAACATTAGATTCCTCAAGAAAGTCCCCAAATTCAAAATTAATTGCACCAACAGAAAGACAGCTAGTACTAACATGTGATGCGAGAAGGTTGCTCAGTTGGAACATCCTCATGACCAGAGGCAGTCTAAGAGGCTTTAATCAGAACTCACACTCTAGGGGAAGATACCACTTTTCCTACAAGCTTTTAGATACCTATGGGGGTAGCAAACATATACATGGTCACTAATGTTGTTTACTCATAGATCAAACTATAACCTAATACAATAAATAAATGTACAACAGTGGTTCAGAGGGAAAGGCACAGGTCCTGATTTTTTCAGTAGATGTTGGAGTTCCTATACACATACATGATATAGGATTCTCTTATATCCTGAACCAACATTTTCTTTTCTCTCCTCTCTTCTCTTCTTTTCTTCTCTCAATTTTTCTCTCTTTCTCTGTCTCTCTCTGTCTCTCTCTCTCTTCCTCTCTCTCTCTCTTTCTCCTTTTCCTCACCTCCTTCCTTTCACATCAATAAGCAATAGTGAATTGGTATTGATAAAGGGTAAATATAATTGTATCCCATATTTCTGATCAGAGAATATTACTTGAAGGCTAAGATTTTGCACAAGTTCAAGTTAGTAAGTAAAGGTGACAGTTTCCCACTTGGTTTCCTTTACTGTTTAGCAGCTGTTATGTGTCATGCAAAGTCTTTTCACTTATCTCATTAAAAGCAATGACATGAAATAGCAAATTATAGTTGTTCATGTGTTTAGTGTCTATACTGCTGGTATCACTTAATAACAGGTGTATGAAAAACATATACTGTAGTTGGAATAATAACAAAACATCAATCTCCTTTAACACAAACTGCCAGATATATGAAAATGAAGTGAAATTTATGTTGATTTTGACCATCTTCTGTGCATGTAAGAAATCTTCAGTAATCCACATATATTTCTAGGTAATCGTTTACGTATTCTTTTCTTCATTACAATAAATAACACCAAAATGTAATGTGTTTTTCCAGCCAACAAAACCATGTGTTTTGTGAGTCATTTGTTATTTTTTTAATAGATTTGATTCCAAGGTTCCCTCATGCTTTTAAACAAGTAAGTCCCCAGGTAGGTGTTTATTTCAAATACTTAGCAATATATAAAGTTGTATGTTTGCTAGCTAGTCTCTTTTCTTCACTAAAAATAAGAGTATTCTCCTCTTATTAATGAATCGATTTCTTTCATTCAGAACAACACACACCACCTAAGATGTGAAATATGTGCAGATGAATAAGGCCAAGGACTCCCCTTTCCCAGCCTACCCTTGGGTTCATGTGTCTCCTCAGGTACTGGTGAGCACAGCAGCAGTGGGAGCTCCTCCTGGCTCTGCTACAGACAGAATTCTGAGTGGCTTCTATGACACCTGCCCTGTTGATAAACACCTTTGACATTTCCTCCTTGGGATGACAACCTGGACCCACTGAAACAATGGGACATTATTGCTCTCATGTTTTATGTTATTTGACAAAAGTGAAGACATCTGAAAACTCTTAGCAGGGTCACAAACCTGATGACTCAGATTAATCGGGAAGGATATTGTCCTGAGAAGTTGTAATGACATGAAAGTCTTTCAACAGAGATTGAGCCCTTCCCCAGAGAAGCAGAGAACTGAGCTCCTGATGGACACATTGAAATAGTGAGCTGCCCTGTTGTGAGGGCCAGTGGATGCTCTCTTCTGAATTTCTTCCCTCTACCATGCTACGTTGATCTAATTTTTTAAAGTGTTTCTGTGACTCAATACAATTCAAATCTTATTTAAAATAAAAGAATTCCTAGTATATTTCTAGCAACTTGAACTACCACATAATATTCAGATGATTTTGAGAACACACGTCTCTAGAATAAAAATTTCAATCTCTTGTACTTAAATACAAAATAATTTTCCTGAAGGGCAAATGAAAAAAGAAGATATTTCACAGGAAAATCACATTTTACAGAGCCCCAAGAAGTTGTGTATTACTAATCGATTTTTAATTTATTAAAAATTCAATTTAAACCTTTGCAAGTTTTCTGTGGGAAATGTTTTTTTTTTTTTTATTGCTTTGGAAGGTCTGACACATAGAATCAGAGCCATTCTTACAGAACTACGCTGTTATTTCATGTCCTTTCTTTAAAGTAATGGCTCTGTGAATGTTTTCCTAGGGAGTCTATTCTATTATTCACAGGAGGAAGGGATAATGGCAGGCCTAAGACACCATCTTATCCAAGCCAAGCTGGATGAGCCAATGTACTTACTGAGGATACGGCAGGAGCTTGGTGACCTGGATAGCAGCATCAGGGAAAGGCCACCTCGGTATGGTTGCAACTCATGGAATCTGTGTTACTACTGTCAGGTCCCAAAGAAACTCAGGACAAGTAGCTAACTGTGTGGCCAATTAACCTATCAAAATGCACACTAGCAGCCAGGCTCTCTGAGCATCACAAGTACCTATTACAGAGTCCTGGCTCCTTTCAGCATTTCTCACCCTTGTCTTCTGTCCCTACTCTAAACCTCTCCAGCCCTGAACTTTGCTTCCCTTCCTCCAGCTTCTGGTTCCTACAAAAACCTCCCATTTCAGCCACACATTCTCTTTGTTCTCTTGGTTCTTCTCTCTCTCTTGGCCCTCCATTTTGGCTCCTGGTCCCCTCTCTTTGCTCCCTTGCTCTTCTCTTCCTCTCTCACTCTCCCAGTCTCCCTCTCCTCTCATGACCATGTTCAGTCTATTACTTTCTCTCCCTGCTCTAGACTCTTCCAGATGCCTCTGGCTGTACTCTCCCTCATATCTACAATAAAAACCTTCTCAACCACACCTTGGAGCAGTCACATCCTCATTTCCTTCAACTGCACTCTCCTGTTCAGCATGCAGACAACTCCACTGAAGAGTTTTCCTTCCTTTAGGAGTATTTTAACATTTGTAAAAACCACAGGCAGGCTCCTCACAAGCCTTTTGCATTATGTGAGTCTCCCATAAGTCCCCTGAGCCTCAGAGAGAGGGAAACACTTACACAGCAATGACATTCTCTCATGATATAAAGGACACATGTCCCACTCTCATAGCCTAAGGTCATCCCAGGGTTCTCTGTCTTTGTTATGACAATGAGATTTTCAAAATCAGTTGCATAGGTCCTTAGAAATCACAGAGACACCTCACATTTCAGGTCAGGAACAGGGAAGTGGGTCATAACACAACATTTTGAGAAAGGAAGCTCCAACCTCACTTCAAATTAACCCAGGCTTTTCATTTGGTTTACACATCTTAGTCTTCCTAGGTATGGCGTCATTTAATTCGCAGACTTCAGAGCTTTGAAGTTGGTAAAAATAAAGAAGCATGGGATATTAAACAGGAACATAGTACAATCCTATTTGAGTTTTAGCAAAATTCCTCAGTGACCTTGTGAAATACTGATCAGAAGTAGATTACATGACTATCAGATAAAGCAGTTCACACAGGATAATCCCATCCAGACATGAACTGGAGAAAGGCAATGGGAAGTGGAGCTCACTGATGAAAGAAAATGGGACAAATATCAGAATCTAAGAAATGATGGGCTAAATACCCATTAACACAGTGCTTAAGACAGTGTATGACTTCATGGATCAGCACACTGCTTACAGGAGGAATCAGTCAAAGATGGAGCACAGGCCACGTAGCTAGTAATATGTAATGCATATGTGCGTATCTGTAATGTATACACGTACAATGTATATAATATGTACATGTAGGATTGTGAACAAAAATCATATTAGGATAGGTAGCTTGTGTCAACATCAGCAATAGTCATTGCTACTCATATCTAGCACCCGTCATAGATACCACGCAAAGGACATGACACACTGTTCTAGTTTCATTTCTGTTGTGATGAAACACTGGACAAGACCAACTTTAGAGGTAAAAGGGGTTCCAGGTTCTCGTCTGTCACTTCAGGTAAGGCCCAGCAGAAACTCAGGCAGCCAGTGTCGGCACACCCACAATCAAGAGCACTGGAAACACAGGCACCCGTGCTGCCTGCTTGCTTGTTCTCAGTTGTTTTCTTCACTCTTAGTTCAGGGCCCGTTGTAGAGAACGGTGAAATACAGAGTCAGATCAACTAATAATCAAGATAATCCCCATTGACGGGTCCACAGGCTAATCTGCTCTAGACAATTTCTCAGTACGCTTTCACAAGCTGACTTTTAAAACTATCACACTCACATTTACTGTTGTAAATGCTGTTGTTTGAGACAGGGCTTTACCATGTAGACCAGCCTGTCCTCAAGTGTTGGATTTTATATATATATGAGCCATCCCAACTGGCTCTATTATTAATATTGTCATTGTTATTATTATTAAATTACTTGAGTGCTGATATAAAATACGATTAAATGAGTTCTACCTACCTTTCCAGTTTTTACTTCAACTACCCTGTCCACAGCTACTCTGAAAGTCAGAGGGGGTTTTGATCATCTCCTACAACTTCCCTTTCCAGCACCCTCAGAATCTTAGTGTAGTCATGGTGGAAAAAGCCACCTCAGATTTTACTTTCACTAGGAACTCATGCTTGCTGCTGACGGTGCCCTTACTGCCATCTAAACTCCATTTGCCTGTGTGGATGCAAAATTCCCAGGGACCATTGCCACACAAGTTCCTTTGGTGAGTGTTCAGGTCAGTTCATTGGATATGAATTGAACAATTCAGTATATCACTTTTCCATATTCACAGAAAGTCCTTATTGAGTCGGACCATGCTAGTGAACTGCAATGATGCCCACATTTCACACACTGGAAGCCTGTCAGCACACGTTCCTGAAGGCAGAATCTTATA